>NC_045796.1:91103674-91203902 GCF_009873245.2 Balaenoptera musculus | reverse complement strand
TTAAAGGGAACAGAACCTGCTAGAACTGACCCACAGGGCTTCTGCTCCAGCAACTTGGGATCAGACCTTAACCCTGACAGGGTGATGATGGCTGCTGAGCAGAGGTGAAGTCCTGCCCCAGCTGGAGTCCTGGCTCCAGCTCTAGCTCCTCCATCTCCAGCCACACCCCCTACCAAAGTGATAGCTGCCAGCACACACTGAGGGAAGACATGACTTGCAAATGCAGTTCTCCCACCAAAGACATGGGTCCAATGACCCACATAGTCTGCATAGGGATGCTCCCACATAATAACACCCCTTCAAGACTGCAGTAGATAAATGTTTCACCTAAATTCATAGAGGCAGAGAAAGTTAAGTAAAATGAGAAGACAGAGGAACTGCTCCCAATTGAAAGAGCAAGAGAAAACCCCTGAAAGAACAAATAATGAAACAGAATAAACAATTTAACAGATAAAGAATTCAAAGCATTGATAGTAAAAATGTTAACTGAATCAGGGAAAAGAATTGATCTAAACATGGAACATTTTGACAAGGAACTAGAAAATATTAAAAAGATCCAATCAGAAATGAAGAATTCAATAGCTGAAATTAAAAAAAAAAAAACACACACACATTAGAAGGAATGAATAGCAGAAAAGTGGATCAGAATGCATAAGTGATCTGGAAGATAAAATAATGGAAATCACACAATCAGAACAGCAAAAAGAAAAATGAATTTTTTTAAAAAATGTAAGCAGTTTAAGAGATCTCCAAGATAACATTATGTTCCAACATTCACATTATAGGAGTTCCAGACGAAGAGAGAGAGAAGGTGATCAAGAATGTATTTGAGGAAATTACGACTTAAAACTCCCCAAACCTGAAGAGATCTCCAAGATAACATTGTGTTCCAACATTCACATTATAGGAGTCCCAGAAGAAGAGAGAGAGAAGGTGATCAAGAATGTATCTGAGGAAATTATGACTTAAAACTCCCCAAACCTGAAGAAGGAAACAGATATCCAAGTACAGGAAGCACAAAGTGTCCCAAACAAGATGAACCCAAACAGACCCACATCAAGACATCGTAATTAAAATGGCAAAAGTGAAAGAGAAGATTCTAAAGGCAGTGAGAGAAAAACAAAAAGTTATATACAAGGGAAACCCCATAAGGCCATATCAGCTGATAGCTGATTTCTTTGCAGAAACTTTGCAGACCAGATGGAGTGGCATGATATAGTCAAAGTACTGCAACCTAGAATACTCTACACAGCAAGATTATCATTTAGAATAGAAGGAGAGATAAAGAACTTCTCAGATAAGCAAAATCTAAAAGTGTTCATCAATATTAAACCTATCTTAAAAGAAATGTTAAAGGGTCTTCTGTAATTGAGAAAGGAATAAGAATCTATAGGAAAGGGAAAATTCCAATAGGAAAAGAAAATATATAGGAAAGACTGAAAAGCAATCACTTAAATAAGCCAGTACAAAGATTAAAGACAAAAAATTGTAAAATCAAAAAACTGTAAAAAGCAGCTATAACCACAAAAGAACAGTTAAAAGATAAATACGAAAATGCAAAATATGACAGCAAAAACACAAAATGTGGAAGAGGGGAGTAAAAATATGTACATTTTTAGAATGTGTTTGAACTTAAATGACTACCAGTTTTAAACAAGTAGATATAGTATATCAACATATATGAACCCCATGGCAACCACAAATAAAAAACTCACAATACAGTAAGTTCCCAACATACAAACCTTCAAGCCGTGAACTTTCAAAGATGCAAAGGTGCATTCACATGTCCAATCACATGTTAGTTCACCTGCCTGTTTACATTGTCACGTGCGTGCATCCTCTACAAGTGGTTGTGCTTTTGTGTACTTTATTGTACAGTACTATATAGAGTACAGTAGTACAGTATCTTTTTTTCAAGCTAGATCTGTAAGAGGACGACTTCATTGAACTACTTGCTGTGCAACACAAGGAGCTAATTAATGAAGACCTGATGGAATTGGAGGCCCAGAGAAAGGAAGAAGAGAGACAAGAGGAAGAAGTAGTAACTGAAGAACCGAAGAGAGTCATGACACAGGAAATGGCAAGGGGATTTTCTTTACCTAAGGAGACACTGCTAGTTTTTGAGGCACAGGACCCGAATGTAAAACTGTACAACAAGGTTGCAGCAGCCTTTCGGAATGCAATGCAGCATTACCATGTCATCTCTGATAAGATAAACAGGAGCTACTACCCAGACATCACTGGATTGTTTTTTCAAGAGGGTAGATAGGATTGAATCCAGCAAGGAACCAGAACCTGTGCCATCAGCGTCAGGCATGAGTGAAATTGCAGCTTGTCCTCCGTCTCCTATTGCTGATGATCCTTCAGCTCTACCATCTCCCACCTCCTTTCCCTCCTCCAGTCAGTAACTCTTCCTGCCTGTTCACTAGACGCCAGCCCCTGTATGCCAGCTGTTGTACTGTACTACTGTACTTTTCAAGGTACTGTACTGTAAGATTTAAAATGTTTTCTTTACTTTTTGTGTTTGTTTTGTATGTATTATTTGTGTGAAAAGTATTATAAACCTATTTTCAGTACAGTACTATAAAGCCAATTGTGTTAGTTGGGTACCTAGGCTAACTCTGTTGGACTTATGAACAAATTGGACTTACATGCTCTTGGAACAGAACTTGTTCATATGCAGGGGACTTACCATAGATACACAAAAACTAAAAAGAAAGGAACACAAGCATACTACTAAAGGAAATCATCAAACCACAATGGGAGAAACAAACAGAAGAAGAAATGAATCAAGAAGAACTACAAAAACAACTGGAAAACAAGTATTAAAATGGCAATAAGTACATACCTATCAATAATTACTTTAAATGTCAATGGACTAAATGCTTCAATCAAAAGACATAGGGTGGCTTATTGGACAAAAAAAAAAGAAAGTAAGACTCTTCTATATGCTTCCTACAAGAGATTCACTTCAGAGCTTAAGACACACATAGCTTGAAAGTGAGGGTATGGAAAAAGATATTTCACACAAATAAGAAGAATGTAAGGGTAGAAATACTTATAGCAGATAAAATAGACTTTAAAATAAAAGCTATAACAAAAGACAAAGAAGGGCATTATATAATGACAAAGGGATCAACACAAGAAGATTATTATACTTGTTAACATATATGTATCCAATATAGGAGCACCTAAATATATAAAGCAAATACTGACAGACATGAAGGGAGAAATGGAGAATACAAAATAGCAGGGGACTTTAGCACCACACTGACATCAGTGGACAGATCATTCAGACAGAAAATCAACAAGGCAACAGTGGTCTCAAATGACACATCAGGCTAGTTGGACTTAATAGATATCTACAGCACATTACATCTCAAAACAGCAGAATACATATTCTTTTCAAGTGTACATACAACATTCTCCAGGATAGATCACATACTAAGCCATGAAACTAGTCTAACAAATATAAGAAGATAGAACTTATATCAAGCATTTTTTCCAACCACAACAGTATGAAACTAGAAATCAACTACAGGAAGAAAAATGGTAAAAGCACAAACACATGGAGACTAAAAAACATGCTATTAAGGGCTTCCCTGGTGGCGCAGTGGTTGAGAATCTGCCTGCCAATGCGGGGGACATGGGTTTGAGCCCTGGTCTGGGAAGATCCCACATGCTGTGGTGCGACTAGGCCCGTGAGCCACAATTACTGAGCCTGCGCGTCTGGAGCCTGTGCTCCACAACAAGAGAGGCCGCGATAGTGAGAGGCCTGCGCACTGCGATGAAGAGTGGTCCCCACTTGCTGCAACTAGAGAAAACCCTCGCACAGAAACGAAGACCCAACACAGCCATAGATAAATAAAATTTAAAAAAACAAAACAAAAACAAAAACAAAAAACATGCTATTAAAAATCAAGGGGTCAAAGAGAAAATTAAAAAATACCTCGAGACAAATGAAAATGGAAAAACAACACTCCAAAATCTATGGAATACAGCAAAAGCAGTTCTAAGACGGAAGTTTATAGCAGTACAGGCTTTCCTCAAGAAACAAGAAAATTCCTAAATAAACAATCTAACCTAACAGCTAAAGGAATTAGAAAAAGAAGAACAAGAAAACCCAAAGTCAGCAGAAGGAAAGAAATGACGAATAAAGATCAGAGAGGAAATAGAGATCATAAAACAATAGAAAAGATTTTTTAAAAAACCAAGAACTGGGTTTTTTTTAAAGATAAACAAAATTGATAAACCTTTAGCCAGGCTTACCAAGAAGAAAAGAGAGGACCCAAATAAGCAAAATAAGAAATGAAAAAGGAGAATTAACAACTGGTACCATAGAGATACAAAAAAATCATAAGAGAGTACTACAAACAGTTATATGCCAACAAATTGAAAAACCTACCAGAAATGGACACATTTCTAGAAATATATAGCCTGCCAAGCTTGAATCAGGAAGAAATAGCCAGTCTGAACAGACCAAAAACTAATAGTGAAATTGAATTTGTAATAAAAAAAATCTCCCAGCAAACAAAAGTCCAGGATCAAATGGCTTCACAGAGGAATTCTACAAAATATAATTCTACAAAACATATGTGTTAGAAGAACTAAAACACCTATTCTTCTGAAACTATTTCAAAAAATTGAAGTAAAATACTCCCAAATTCATCCTACGAGGCCACCATTACCCTGATACAAAATCCAGACAAAAACACTACAAAAAAGAAAATTACAAGCCAATATCTTGATGAATATAGATGCAAGAATCCTCAAGAAAGTATTAGAAAACCAAATCCAACAATATATAAAAAGGATCATACACCATGATCAAGTTGGATTTATTCCAGAGTCACAAGGATGGTTCAACGTTTGCAAATCAATCAATGTGATACACCACATTAACAAAAGGAAGGCTAAAAATCACATGATCATCTCAATAGATGTAGAAAAAACATGTGACAAAATTCAACATACATTCATGACAAAAACTGTCATCAGTGTTGTTATTGAGGGAACATATCTCGACATAATAAAGACCATGTATGACAAACCCGCAGCTAACATCATACTCAATGGTGAAAGTCTTTCCTCTAAATTCAGGAACAAGAAAAAGATGCCCACTCTCACCACTTCTATTCGACATAGTAGCCTTGAAATCTAAAAGATTATTGAAGATTTAACTCCCCAGAAGTGTGTTTACACTTCTAGGGGCAGATGAGACCCAAAGCCATAGGTATATTCCAGGATTCATAAAGCTAGAAACACTTGTTTTATCTTTCCCAGGAGATATTTATTTACATCTTAAAGGGTAAAACCCAGGGCTCTTCCCCTTCTCTTTCCGAGGAGAATTTGTTTATTGTAGGGACCAAAGGTAACTCTTGTTTCCTTGAAAGATGAGGGGACAGCCATTCATCTCCTATATAAGCTCCAGATTCATATTTTGTGGGTTCCTTTCCTACAGAATGACAACCACCCCCCTACTATGTGTAGGCCTGTCCATTGCCTCTCTTTGCATCATCCCTGAATGGGGAAAATTTGGGGGGGAAAGAACAAATAAGGTAATTTCTGTAAGTAACAATAATCTGTCCCTGTCCCAGTAACTACTCTCAGGATAATACAATAAATAGAGTTATTAAACATGTATCACCAGGCACTATCTTAAGCGCTTTACATGAATTAACTCATTTATTCCTCGTTACAATACTATGAGTTAGGTACCCCTATTTTTCCTATGTTAAGATGGAACACTGAGACACAGAGATAACAAGTAACTTGCCCAAAGGCTCCTAACTAGTAAATAGCAGAGGCAGGATTTGAATCCGAAGAGTCTAGCTCTAGAACCTGTGCTCTAAATACCATGCCACACTTCCTCTAACCAATAATCTTTCTCATTGACTATTTATGATTCACACTAAACCACAGTATTCACTGTGTCTAGAGATCTCTTATTCAGTCATATCCAACAACTTCCTTTCACAGTTGAAAATAATTTTACAGATGGTCTCCAGCTTATGATAATTCACATTAAGATTTTTCAGCTTTACAATGGTGTGAAAGCAATATGCATTCAGTAGAAACTATAGTTTGCATTTTGAATTTTGATCTTTTCCCGGGCTGGCAACATGCAGGACACTCCTCTCTTGTGATGCTGGGCCATGGCAGCGAGCCACAGCTCCCAGTCAGCCATGTGATCACCAGGGTGACAACTCACAACCATTCTGTACCCAGACAACCATTCTGTTTTTCAGTTTCAGTACAGTATTCAATAAATTACATGAGGTATTCAACACTTCATGATAAAAGGATTTGTTTTAGATGATTTTGCCCAACTATTGGGTAATATAAGTATTCTGAGCACGTTTAAAGTAGGCTGGGCTAAACTAAGATGTACAGTAGGTGAGATGTATTAAATGCACTTTCAACTTAACAATATTTTCACCTTACAATGGGTTTATCAGGACATGGTCCCTTTGTAAGTTGAAGATCTGTATAAAGAAATTGTCTTTCTGCCTAGTCTTTGTGGGTCCTGAAAGTATACATGTAGTTGTTTAATGCTTAAAATAAAACACTCTCTCCTCAAGATAATTCTGCCAATTTTGAATGGGCTACATATAGGCCATAAGTATTCATGTGTTGATGGCCACAGGCTAAACTGATGAGTTCATTTGATAGTCCCCATTTCTACTGCATTGATTAAGATAAAATTGTCTCTGATGTCTGAATAGCTTTCAGTATTTTCTGAACAAAAGTTTTATACTTTCTTCCTCAGCTTCTCCTGGAGAAACCTCTATGTATCTTGTCATGGGACTAGCAGGAGACAGGATAATTGAAGAGAGTTTAATAGAGCATTTATTTACAAAGGAGTAGGTAGTATTGGGAGAAACTCACAAAGGCTGGTGCAGTAACCTAGTGCCAGGAAGAATTAGGAGTTATTGCCACCCCTTGGACTGAAGGGAAAGAGAGGGTTACCAGAACCCCGAGGGAGAGGCTGTAGTTGTCACACAGGGCTGCCCTTGGAGTTGTGACCTGTAGGAGAGGAACAAAACCAATAAATGGCAACCCAGCAAAAAGGAAGCTGGAGGGATAAATACCCCAAACCCATTCTCCTCTCATTATCGTAGCTCCATTGGGGCCTCCTGTTAGCCAGACCCAAACTGAAACCAGATGGGGAGGTAGCCTTTGGTGTAGTTCATAAAAGTCAGCCTCCTAGGACAAAAAGCACAGTGAAGAAGGAGGGAAAGCCAATCATGAGAAAGAAACAGGAAATATAAAGCACATTCTGGGATAAAAGAGACTCACGCGAACTCTTCCCTATCTGTTCTTTGCAAAGGAAATTTCTCCTTAAAAAAGTAGTTTCTCATTCATTAGTTACATGTGTTAAAGGGCAAGATGTACACAATTACGGCCTTCTCTGTGATCAGCAGTCACAACAAAGCTATCATGTGCCTTGAGCCATGTGGCAAGGACAGGAAGCCCTGGAGATGCAGGCTGCGTCAGAGGACACGCTGTGCAGGTGGAGATCCCGGAAGAAAAGTAGGATCACAGGAGCACAGCCCGAGGCCACCAAGATGGAGCAACCAAATGAGATTTATGGAGAAACTAAACTCTGTTCCAGGTAAACCTCATTCAGCCAAGGTGAAGATTAAGATTAAGGCTGAAAGATATAGAAAATTAAAGTTTACTAGGCACAAATTCTGTTATGTGTTATTTCATTTGAAGACACGAACTATGAAACTTTTGTTTAAAAGCTGGCTGTTTTTGCCTATTTTTATAGCATGTCTGATAAAGAAAGTTTGGTGAATACTAATGGTGATAAGTAAATAAACTTACAGCAAGGACTAAATGGACAGGTCTCCCAGCTTCTGCATTCCCCCATCACCTCCACCTGCCACACACACACAAAGTCTATTTATTATCCATACAACAGAATAAGTGATTCTTTTGCCATATAAGTCAGATCGTGTTACTTTTCTGCTTAAAATTCTCTAGTGCTTCCCCATTTTATTTGCAATACAATACAGACCTTACCAAGTCAAAAAAGCCCTACCAGAATTTTCCAAATCATGCATCATGCTCATTTATGGATCATGAAATAAGGTTCCCCAGAAACCCACAAGTGAGGTCTCCCCTTATTTTCTTCAAGTGCAAAAGTCACATACCCAGAGAGAACTTTTCTGACTACCCCATAGAAAGTAGCCCCATCAACATTTTCACTCTCTTTTTTCTTACCCTACTTTATTTTTCTCCAAGGCTTTTATTATCAAATGAGATATCATGTATTTATTTGTGTTTGTTTCATCCCTTGCTTTACTGAAATGTATGCTTCATGAGAACAGGGACTTCACCGTATTCACTACTGTATCCCCATGCCTAGAACGATGGGGTCTCAAAAATTTGTTGATGATGAATGGATGGATGGAGAGAGGGATGAGGTAATAGGATGGCCTTGAGGAAATAATATGCTAAGAGGACTCTGGAGCTAACAGATGACCCAGTTTCCTTCTGGAAAGACCACCTTGCCTGTCACGTCCCCCTGCTGTACACGCCAAACACACACATATACACACACCTCCCTCACTGCCACCTGCAGGACTCTACCTACTGTTAACAATATCAGGAGAGGTAAGGCTTCAGCCAGGTGGCAGTGGGGAGAAGAGTGTGGAGTGAGTATTTGTGTGATTATCTGCTTTGCCCTGCCTAGATTGAAGGCTTTAAAGGGATGCCGAGAAGCAAGATTGTCTACAGACCCTAGAATCTGGCTTTAAAGGCTATACCAGCTAAAGCCTTCACTGTGACCAGCAAGAGCCCCCAGCTAGCTCAGATCCTTAGCACCAACCCTCATCGCTTAAATTTTATCAGACTCTCACTTCAGCCTGCCTTACCCACAAATTCAACCTTATTCCAAACATTTTTCCTTCAGAAATTCCATTAATTACTCTGATTAAATATGTGGCAGTTTTAATAATTCAGCAATCAGAAAACAATTAATTTCATAGTATATGCAATATTTTTAAGCTTTAAAAGAGAAAAAAAATGTTTATTTCTTAAAGCAACCATATAGAATTGGTTATTAACAAGACATTACGTCAAAATCAGTTGTTTTCAAAATAAATGAATTAGTCCACTCCATTTGCAAGTGTGCTGGCCCTTGTGACCAAGGACCCTCTACCCCCAGCTTTTGCTGCCCCTTCACCACAGATTGGCCTCCTGGGGATCCTGCCCGTCCTTAAAAGGAAGGAGGCAATGACCACCATTCTCCAGATAGCAAGGCTGAGGATTAATACAGAAAGGGAGATGGAGGATTGGCCCAGAGCCCTCTGATTGTAGGCCCAGCAACTCCACAGGGTTTTGAAGAATAAGAAGGCACCCTTAGAAAAATCAAGGACTTCTCTTCCTAAGCCTACTAGTGTCGGCGGCGGCAGCAAATGTTGGCCGCATTGGCAAGGTCCGGGCCATGTTCAGTGCCATCGTGAAGATCGTGAAGCCCCATGGCAAGAAGCCTGAAGAGTTCGAGTCGGGCATCTCCCAGGCCCTCCTAGAGCTGGAGATGAACTGAGACCTCAAGGCCCAGCTGCAGGAGCTGAACATCACGGCCACCGAGAAAACTGAAGGTGGTGGTGGTCGGAAAGCTATCATAATCTTTGTTCCTGTTCCTCAATTGAAATCTTTCCAGATAATCCAGTTCCGGCTGTGGTGTGTGAGTTGGAGAAGAAGTTCAGCAGGAAGCAAGTTGTCTTTATTGCTCAGAGGAGAATTCTGCCTAAGCCAACTCGAAAAAGCCGTACAAAAAATAAGCAAAAGTGTCCCAGGAGCCGCACTCTGACAGCCGTGCATGACGCCATCCTGGAGGACTTGGTTTTCCCAAGTGAGACTGTGGCCAAGAGAATCCGCGTGAAGCTGGATGGCAGCCGACTCATAAAGGTCCATTTGGATAAAGCACAGCAGAACAATGTGGAGCATAAGGTTGAAACATTTTCTGGCGTCTATAAGAAGCTCACGGGCAAGGATGTTCATTTTGAATTCCCAGAGTTTCAGTCATAAACAAAAAGACTAAATAAAATATTATTCACAATTTTTACAAAAGCAAGGACTTATTCATTCATTCATTCATTCATTCAACAAATATTTATTTGCCAAATATCAGCAGTCTAACACATACCAGTTATAGTTCTAAGCACTGGGGTAAAATGATGAGCAAGATAGACCAGGTGTCTACCTTCATGGAGCTTATGTTCTAGTGGGAGGGAAAGGAAAATAAATAGGAAACCAAAAAGTAAGTCAGCCAATAACCAAATAGAATCCTGTTAGAGAGTGATAAGCTGGTGCAGGAAGTAACCTGAAGTAAGGAGGGAGGAGGTGAATGAGCACCTGGGCTTGAGGTGGGTGAGGTGGGTGGTGCTTTAGTGGAGCGGACCATGGAAGGCCTCTGAGTAGTGACAGCTCGGGTGAGTGATGACAAGCGGCCACCATGCAAAGATCTGAAGAAGAAACATCCTGGCAACAGGAACAGCAAATGCAAAGGCTCTGAAGTAGGAACAAGCTTAAGTGTTGGAGAAAAAGACCAAGATAGCTACAGCCTGGTGAGCAAGGGGAGGAGTTGAAGGAAACAAGGTCAGAGAGACAGCAGGCCCCAGATCAAATATATACACATAAATATGTGTGGTTAATGTCGTTGTGAAACAATGTAAATGCCGAAATCATTCTTAAAAGAGAGGCTCTACGATGTAAAAAAATTAATAACCATCAAGGTAAAAATGCCAATGGATACTCATTAAAAAAACTGGGAAAGAACAGAAGATTATATAGGAAGTAAGAAGGAAATTGTTCATCCTGTATCAGGAAGTGTCAGCACATGTGATGTTATTCTTGATTTTGAGGAATAAAGAAAAGTAACTGATTTCTGAACATTTACAGATAAACTAACAGAATAAAAAAAGAGCATGTGTAATTTCCAAATAATTAGAAAAAATAATGCCAAAATAAATCTCTATTCATCTAGAAAGAGAAAAGACAAAGAGCTCAAAAGAAGCTGACAGAAATAAGACCAAACATCTGTGATCACAGTAAATGACAAGTGGGTCAAAAATCAACAGTAATTACTTAGAGAATGAACTTATGGTTATAAGGGGGGAAGGATGGGAGGAAGGGATAGTTAGGGCATATGGGATCGACATGCACACAATGCTATATTTAAAATGGATAACCAACAACGACCTACTGTAGAGCACAGGGAACTCTGCTCAATGTTATGTGGCAGCCTGGATGGGAGGGGAGTTTGGGGGAGAATGGATACATGTATATGTATGGCTGAGTTGCTTTGCTGTGCACCTGAATCTATCACAACATTATTAATCAGTTATACTCCAATATAAAATAAAAAGTTAAAAAAAAAACAATTAACGTAAAAAAAATCAACTGTTATTAATAATCAGCAGGCATAAGTTTAAATTATAAAGAAATATTAATAATGAATATAAGGCATTAAACAGAAAACTACATAATATATTCATTTATTAATTAGTTCAAAACTAAGTATAACTTTCACTAAAACTTATATTACAAATAGTATAACATTTAAATAGATAAATATTGGGGCTTCCCTGCTGGCACAGTAGTTGGGAATCTGCCTGCCAATGCAGGGGACATGGGTTTGAGCCCTGGTCTGGGAAGATCCCACATGCCGCGGAGCAACTGGGCCCGTGAGCCACAACTACTGAGCCTGCGCGTCTGGAGCCTGTGCTCCGCAACAAGAGAGGCCGCGATAGTGAGAGGCCCACGCACCACGATGAAGAGTGGCCCCCGCTTGCCACAACTAGAGAAAGCCCTCACACAGAAACAAAGACCCAACACAGCCATAAATAAAATAAATAAATAAAATTTAAAAAAAAAGAAAATGCTCCCTATTTCACTTACAAAATTAATTTTTAAATAAATAAATAAATAGATAAATAAATATTAGAATTATATGGTAATATAATTAAAACAAAGGTAAAATTTCAGATCGTACAGGGAGGATGTATTATTTAACAGTGAGACAACTGGTTAACCATTGGGAAAAAAATAAAAGTAAAGCCAATATAAACTCCAAATGCATTAATTAAATCATATAAATACCAAAACTTAGAAGGATTTTTTATGTTTGAAGTATAGAACACCTTTCCAAATGTGACAACGAACTCAGAAGTCATAAAAGAAAAAAATGGATACCTTTGATGATATTTAGAAATACTGAGTAAGAAAACTGTAAACAGAGAGGAGAGAAGATGGCGGAAGAGTAAGACGCGGAGATCACCTTCCTTCCCACAGATACAGTAGAAATACATCTACACGTGGAACTGCTCCTACAGAACACCCACTGAACGCTGGCAGAAAACGTCAGACCTCCCAAAAGGCAAGAAACTCCCCCCGTACTTGGGTAGGGCAAAAGAAAAAAGAAATAACAGAGACAAAAGAATAGGGACGGCACCTGCACCAGTGGGAGGGAGCTGTGAAGGAGGAAAGATTTCCACGCACTAGGAAGCCCCTTCGCGGGCAGAGACTGCGGGTGGCAGAGGGGGGAAGCTTCGGAGCCACGGAGGAGAGCGCAGCCACAGGGGTGTGGAGGGCAAAGCGGAGAGATTCCCGCACTTCCCGCACGAAGGCTCGGCGCTGACCAGCACTCACCAGCCCGAGAGGCTTGTCTGCTCAGCCGCCGGGGCGGGCGGGGCTGGGAGCTGAGGCTCAGCTTCGGTCGGATCGCAGGGAGAGGACTGGGGTTGGCGGCGTGAACACAGCCTGAAGGGGTTAGTGCACCACAGCTAGCCGGGAGGGAGTCCGGGAAAAAGTCTGCAGCTGCCGAAGAGGCAAGAGACTTTTTCTTCCCTGTTTCCTGGTGTGCGAGGAGAGGGGATTCAGAGCGCCGCCTAAACGAACTTCAGAGACGGGCGCGAGCCGCGGCTAACAGCGCGGATCCCACAGCAACAGGGGCGCAGAGGGAAAAACGGAGAGATTCCCGCACAGAGGCTCGGCGCCGAGCAGCACTCACCAGCCCGAGAGGCTTGTCTGCTCCCCCGCCGGGGCGGGCGGGGCTGGGAGCTGAGGCTCGGCTTCGGTCGGATCGCAGGGAGAGGACTGGGGCTGGCGGCGTGAACACAGCCTGAAGGGGTTAGCGCACCACAGCTGGCTGGGAGGGAGACCGGGAAAAAGTCTGCAGCTGCCGAAGAGGCAAGAGACTTTTTCTTGCCTCTTTGTTTCACGGCGCGCAAGCAGAGGGGATTCAGAGCGCCGCCTAAACGAACTCCAGAGACTGGCGCGAGCCGCGGCTATCAGCGCGGACCCCAGAGACGGGTGTGAGACGCTGGGGCTGCTGCTGCCGCCTCCAAAAAGCCTGTGTGCGAGCACAGGTCACTCTCCGCGCCGCCCCTCCCGGGAGCCCGTGCAGCCCGCCACTGCCAGCGTCCCGTGATCCAGGGACAACTTCCCCGGGAGAATGCACTGCGCACCTCAGGCTGGTGCAACGTCACGCCGGCCTCTGACGCCACAGGTTCGCCCCGCCTCCTCTTTACCCCTCCCTCCCCGCGGCCTGGGTGAGCCAGAGCCCCCGAATCAGCTGCTCCTTTAACCCCGTCCTGTCTGGGCGGGGAACAGACGCCCTCAGGCGACCTACATGCAGAGGCGGGTCCAAATCCAAAGCTGATCCCCAGGAGCTGTGCGAACAGAGACGAGGAGGGGAAATCTCTCCCTGCAGCCTCAGAAGCAGCGGATTAAAACTCCACAAACAACTTGATGTGCCTGCATCTGTTGAATACCTGAATAGACGACGAATCATCCCAAATTCAGGAGGTGGACTTTGGGAGCAGGGTATATTAATTTTTCCCCTTTTCCTTTTTTTTTGTGAGTGTATATGTATATGCTTCTGGGGGAGATTTTGTCTGTATAGCTTTGCTTTATAATAGCTTTATTTTACTTCACTATATTATAGCCTCTTTCTTTCTTTCTTTCTTTCTATTTTTTCTCCCTTTTACTCTGAGCCGTGTGGACGAAAGGATCTTGGTGCTTCAGCCAGGCATCAGGGCCGTACCTCGGAGGTGGGAGAGCCAACTTCAGGACACTGGTCCACAAGAGACCTCCCAGCTCCACGTAATACCAAACGGCAAAAATCTCTCAGAGATCTCCATCTCAACATCAAGACCCAGCATCACTCAATGACCAGCAAGCTACAGTGCTGAACACCCTATGCCAAACAACTAGCAAGACAGGAACACAGCCCCATCCATTAGCAGAGAGGCTGCCTAAAATCATAATAAGGCCACAGACACCCCAAAATACACCACCAGACGTGGACGTGCCCACCAGACAGACAAGATCCAGCCTCATCCACCAGAGCTCAGGCACTAGTTCCCTCCACCAGGAAGCCTGCACAACCCACTGAAACAACCTTAGCCACTGGGGACAGATACCAAAAACAACGGGAACTACGAACCTGCAACCTGTGATAAGGAGACCCCAAACACAGTAAGATAAGCAAAATGAGACAACAGAAAAACACACAGCAGATGAAGGAGCAGGGTCAAAACACACTAGACTTAACAAATGAAGAGGAAATAGGTAGTCTATCTGAAAAAGAATTCAGAATAATGATAGTAAGGATGATCCAAAATCTTGGAAATAGAATAGACAAAATGCAAGAAACATTTAACAAGGACGTAGAAGAACTAAAGAGGAACCAAGCAATGATGAAAAACACAATAAATGAAATTAAAAATACTCTAGATGGGATCAATAGCAGAATAACTGAGGCAGAAGAAAGGATAAGTGACCTGGAAGATAAAATGGTGGAAATAACTACTGCAGAGCAGGATAAAGAAAAAAGAATGAAAAGAACTGAGGACAGTCTCAGAGACCTCTGGGACAACATTAAACGCACCAACATTCGAAGTATAGGGGTCCCAGAAGAAGAAGAGAAAAAGAAAGGGACTGAGAAAATATTTGAAGAGATTATAGTTGAAAACTTCCCTAATATGGGAAAGGAAATAGTTAATCAAGTCCTGGAAGCACAGAGAGTCCCATACAGGATAAACCCAAGGAGAAACACGCCAAGACACATATTAATCAAATTGTCAAAAATTAAATATAAGGAAAACATATTAAAGGCAGCAAGGGAAAAACAACAAATAACACACAAGGGAATCCCCATAAGGTTAACATCTGATCTTTCAGCAGAAACTCTGCAAGCCAGAAGGGAGTGGCAAGATATACTTAAAGTGATGAAGAAGAAAAACCTACAACCAAGATTACTCTACCCAGCAAGGATTTCATTCAGATGTGATGGAGAAATTAAAACCTTTACAGACAAGCAAAAGCTGAGAGAGTTCAGCACCACCAAACCAGCTTTACAACAAATGCTAAAGGAACTTCTCTAGGCAAGAAACACAAGAGAAGGAAAACACCTACAATAACAAACCCAAAACATTTAAGAAAATGGGAATAGGAACATACATATCGATAATTACCTTGAATGTAAATGGATTAAATGCTCCCACCAAAAGACACAGGCTGGCTGAATGGATACAAAAACAAGACCCATATATATGCTGTCTACAAGAGACCCACTTCAGACCTAGGGACACATACAGACTGAAAGTGAGGGAATGGAAAAAGATATTCCATGCAAATGGAAATCAAAAGAAAGCTGGAGTAGCAATTCTCATATCAGACAAAATAGACTTTAAAATAAAGACTATTACAAGAGACAAAGAAGGACACTATATAATGATCAAGGGATCGATCCAAGAGGAAGGTATAACAATTGTAAATATTTATGCACCCAACATAGGAGCACCTCAATACATAAGGCAAATACTAACAGCCATAAAAGGGGAAATCGACAGCAACACAATCATAGTAGGGGACTTTAACACCCCACTTTCACCAATGGACAGATCATCCAAAATGAAAATAAATAAGGAAACACAAGCTTTAAATGATACATTAAACAAGATGGACTTAATTGATATTTATAGGACATTCCACCCAAAAACAACAGAATACACATTTTTCTCAAGTGCTCATGGAACATTCTCCAGGATAGATCATATCTTGGGTCACAAATCAAGCCTTGGTAAATCTAAGAAAATTGAGATAGTATCAAGTATCTTTTCCGACCACAACGCTATGAGACTAGATATCAATTACAGGAAAAGATCTGTAAAAAATACAAACACATGGAGGCTACACAATACACTACTTAATAACGAAGTGATCACTGAAGAAATCAAAGGGGAAATGAAAAAATACCTAGAAACAAATGACAATGGAGATACGACGACCCAAAACCTATTGGACGCAGCAAAGGCAGTGCTAAGAGGGAAGTTTATAGCAATACAAGCCTACCTCAAGAAACAGGAAACATCTCGAATAAACAACCTAACCTTGCACCTAAAGCAATTAGAGAAAGAAGAACAAAAAAACCCCAAAGCTAGCAGAAGGAAAGAAATTATAAAGATCAGGTCAGAAATAAATGAAAAAGAAATGAAGGAAACAATAGCAAAAATCAATGAAACTAAAAGCTGGTTCTTTGAGAAGATAAACAAAATTGATAAACCATTAGCCAGACTCCTCAAGAGAAAAAGGGAGAAGACTCAAATCAATAGAATTAGAAATGAAAAAGAAGTAACCACTGACACTGCAGAAATACAAAAGATAATGAGAGATTACTACAAGCAACTCTATGCCAATAAAATGGACAACCTGGAAGAAATGCACAGATTCTTAGAAATGCACAAACTGCCGAGACTGAACCAGGAAGAAATAGAAAATATGAACAGACCAATCACAAGCACTGAAATTGAAACTGTGATTAAAAACCTTCCAACAAACAAAAGCCCAGGACCAGATGGCTTCACAGGTGAATTCTATCAAACATTTAGAGAAGAGCTAACACCTATCCTTCTCAAACTCTTCCAAAATATTGCAGAGGGAGGAACACTCCCAAACTCATTCTACGAGGCCACCATCACCCTGATACCAAAACCAGACAAAGATGTCACAAAGAAAGAAAACTACAGGCCAATATCACTGATGAACATAGATGCAAAAATCCTCAACAAACTACTAGCAAACAGAATCCAACAGCACATTAAAAGGATCATACACCATGATCAAGTGGGGTTTATCCCAGGAATGCAAGGATTCTTCAATATACGCAAATCAATCAATGTGATACACCATATTAACAAATTGAAGGAGAAAAACCATATGATCATCTCAATAGATGCAGAGAAAGCTTTCGACAAAATTCAACACCCATTTATGATAAAAGCCCTGCAGAAAGTAGGCATAGAGGGAACTTTCCTCAACATAATAAAGGCCATATATGACAAACCCACAGCCAACATTGTCCTCAGTGGTGAAAAACTGAAACCATTTCCACTAAGATCAGGAACAAGACAAGGTTGCCCACTCTCACCACTATTATTCAACATAGTTTTGGAAGTGTTAGCCACAGCAATCAGAGAAGACAAAGAAATAAAAGGAATCCAAATCGGAAAAGAAGAAGTAAAGCTGTCACTATTTGCAGATGACATGATACTATACATAGAGAATCCTAAAGATGCTACCAGAAAACTCCTAGAGCTAATCAATGAATTTGGTAAAGTAGCAGGATACAAAATTAATGCACAGAAATCTCTTGCATTTCTATACACTAATGACGAAAAATCTGAAAGTGAAATTAAGAAAACACTCCCGTTTACCATTGCAACAAAAAGAATAAGATATCTAGGAATAAACCTACCTAAGGAGACAAAAGACCTGTATGCAGAAAATTATAAGACACTGATGAAAGAAATTAAAGATGATACAAATAGATGGAGAGATATACCATGTTCCTGGATTGGAAGAATCAACATTGTGAAAATGACTCTACTACCCAAAGCAATCTACAGATTCAATGCAATCCCTCTCAAACTACCACTGGCATTTTTCACAGAACTAGAACAAAAAATTTCACAATTTGTATGGAAACACAAAAGATCCCGAATAGCCAAAGCAATCTTGAGAACGAAAAATGGAGCTGGAGGAATCAGGCTCCCTGACTTCAGACTATATTACAAAGCTTCAGTAATCAAGACCGTTTGGTACTGGCACAAAAACAGAAATATAGATCAATGGAACAGGATAGAAAGCCCAGAGATAAACCCACACACATATGGTCACCTTATCTTTGATAAAGGAGGCAAGCATATACAGTGGAGAAAAGACAGCCTCTTCAATAAGTGGTGCTGGGAAAATTGGACAGGTACATGTAAAAGTATGAAATTAGAACACTCCCTGACACCATGCACAAAAATAAACTCCAAATGGATTAAAGACCTAAGTGTAAGGCCAGACACTATCCAACTCTTAGAGGAAAACATAGGCAGAACACTCTATGACATACATCACAGCAAGATTCTTTTTGACCCAGCTCCCAGAGAAATGGAAATAAGAACACAAATAAACAAATGGGACCTAATGAAACTTAAAAGCTTTTGCACAGCAAAGGAAACCATAAACAAGACCAAAAGACAACCATCAGAATGGGAGAAAATATTTGCAAATGAAGCAACTGACAAAGGATTAATCTCCAAGATTTACAAGCAGCTCATGCAGCTCAATAACAAAAAAACGAACAACCCAATCCAAAAATGGGCAGAAGACCTAAATAGACATTTCTCCAAAGAAGATATACAGATGGCCTACAGACACATGAAAGAATGCTCAACATCATTAATCATTAGAGAAATGCAAATCAAAACTACAATGAGATATCATCTCACACCGGTCAGAATGGCCATCATCAAAAAATCTAGAAACAATAAATGCTGGAGAGGGTGTGGAGGAAAGGGAACACTCTTGCACTGTTGGTGGGAATGTAAATTGATACAGCCACTATGGAGAACAGTATGGAGGTTCCTTAAAAAACTACAAATAGAACTACCATATGACCCAGCAATCCCACTACTGGGCATATACCCTGAGAAAACCATAGGTCAAAAAGTGTCATGTACCACAATGTTCATTGCAGCTCTATTTACAATAGCCAGGACCTGGAAGCAACCTAAATGTCCATCGACAGATGAATGGATAAAGAAGATGTGGCACATATATACAATGGAATATTACTCAGCCATAAAAAGAAATGAAATGGAGGTATTTGCAATGAGGTGGATGGAGTTAGAGTCTGTCATACAGAGTGAAGTAAGTCAGAAAGAGAAAAACAAATACAGTATGCTAACACATATATACGGAATCTAAGGAAAAAAAAAAAAGGCCATGAAGAACCTAGTGGCAAGACGGGAATAAAGACACAGACCTACTAGAGAATGGACTTGAGGATATGGGGAGGGGGTGGGGTGAGATGTGACAGGGTAAGAGAGTGTCATGGACATATATCCACTACCAAATGTAAAATAGATAGCTAGTGGGAAGCAGCCGCATAGCACAGGGATATCAGCTCGGTGCTTTGTGACCACCTAGAGGGGTGGGATGGGGAGAGTGGGAGGGAGGGAGATGCAAGAGGGAAGAGAAATGGGAACATATTGTATATGTATAACTGATTCACTTTGTTATAAAGCAGAAGCTAACACACCATTGTAAGGCAATTATACTTCAATAAAGATGTTTAAAAAAAAAAAAAAAGAAGCACTAATTCAAAAAGATACATGTACCCTAATGTTCATATCAGCATTATTTATAATTGCCAAAATATGGAAGGAACCTAAGTGTCCATCAACAGACGCATATATGTATACACATATACATTGGGTTGGCCAAAAAGTTCATTCGGGTTTTTCCGTAATGGAAGGCCTGAATGAACTTTTTGGCCAACCCAATATATACCACATCTTCTTCATATATATATATATTCTGTGTATATATATATATTCTGTGTGCGTGTGTGTGTGTATATATCTACATATATATATATATGTATATATAGTACAATGGAATATTACTTAGCCATAAAAAAGAATAAAATTTTGCCATTTGCAACAACAACAACAACAAAAAAAAGAAAACTGTAAACAAAGACAAATGACAAACTGGGAAAAATATTGTAATTTATAACATGATCAACTACTTCCCTTAATATATAACAAATAAGAAAAGATAAATAATCCAATAGAAAAATGTAAAAAGCCTAGAACAGAGACTCATAAAACAGCTCTTAGAAGTAGGAAATGACACCTACCCTCTTAAAAAGAGAAAAAGTTAAAACTGCACTGAAATCCTATTTTTTAAAACCAATAAGATTGTCAAGGGTCTAAACATTTGATACCTCACACTTCCTTAGTCTCCCTAGATGGGGAGCCTCTTGTTCAGCCTTGCTCTGCCCCCACCCACCCCAGAGTACAAAGTGCATAACAGGACCTCAACAAGTAGTTCTTTAATTGACTCTCTAATGAAGAAAAGGAGCTCACGGAAGAGTTTGAAGATGATCGATGGAATTAATATTACTTGTTGGAATTCCAGAAATCCTAAAGATGTTTGTCCAACTGGTCTCCCAGATCTAGTCTCTCTCTACTCTAATCTCTGCCCACTCTACCATGCGAATTAACTTTTAAAATCTCAGAGATTAGGGCTTCCCTGGTGGCACAGTGATTGAGAATCTGCCTGCCAATGCAGGGGACACGGGTTCGAGCCCTGGTCTGGGAAGATCCCACATGCCGCAGAGCAACTAAACCCGTGAGCCACAACTACTGAGCCTGCGCGTCTGGAGCCTGTGCTCCGCAACAAGAGAGGCCGCGATAGAGAGAGGCCCACGCACCGCGATGAAGAGTGGCCCCCACTTGCCGCAATTAGAGAAAGCCCTTGCACAGAAACGAAGACCCAACACAGCCATAAATAAATAAATAAATAAATAAAATTTAAAAAAAAAATCTCCATCAATAAGTCTATGAAACTCCATCTCTCAGTTTATAAAAAAAAAAAAAAAAACCTCAGAGATCATTAAGTCTATGTTATGCTAACAAATATTTGATATTGTTTAAATATAATGAGCATATGAGTATATATAATTCAGTAGAAACTATTTTTGTTTTAATTTCATGCCTATAGGATAAAATCCAAAGCATAGTACAGGAGGTCATTTTACATTCTGATTCCAAACGTTTTCAGTCTCATCTCTTGTCATACCCCTTGGACCCCTCTTGCCTTCCACCAGGTTCTCTCAATTCTAATCAATCCAGACTCTATTCTCCAGATTAATTATGCACTTCTACATCTCTAATAATTTGGAATTTCCTCTGCTAGAAAGGTTCTTCCTTTGAGCCCCACCCATTGGACCACCTGTCAAAACTCTTGTCTTCAAGGTCCAATTCAGATGTGGAAGCTTTCATCCCCATACACCTGGTTCAACACCCTGGTCAGAATTTATCACCTCTCCCTCTGTGTTTCCATAGCCCTTTTTTTAATAAAAAAAAAGGGATTTCTCCTCTAGCTTTGAAATCCTCTGATTGCCTTTTTGTTCATTGTGGTTACTTTTCATTTATTCAACATTTATTGATTCATTCAAAAATATCTATTCAGTGCCTACTATATTCTAGGTGCTAGGTAATTAGAAAAAAGAAAAATCCTCTAAGTCCTCCTGAAGCTTAGATTCAAGTCATGAGTTAAGTTTTGAGTTCCTTGAGTGTCACTATCATTTTCCCCAGCACCAAACACCAGGTCCTTCCTGCATGGAGTAGGTACTCAAAAGCTACACCTGCCTGTTCTCCCTTTCCCATGAATAACTGTTTCTCTGCAGTTAACGAAAAGTTTTGTTAACTGAAACGTGCCGATAGAGTGTAGAGATTGTCTAACTATTTTGAAGGAATCTAAATTATTCAATAGAAAATACTGCTGCCCTAACAAATAGCAGTTAACCCACCCATGATAGCAGTCACCTGGAGTATTTTTTTTTTTATCACTAGAAATAATGGTTTGTTTCATCATCAAATGATGATGCCTATGGAGTCTTTACTATTTACCAGGTATCATTGGAGGGCTTTCTGTATTCATCCATTTAATTGTCTCAACAACTCTAAGAAGTATTGTTATCTCTTCTTTTTATAGATGTGGAATCTGAGAAAAATCACTTGCCCCAAATCACATAGCTGGTAAAAAGATGGAGCTGGCATTTGAACTCAGGCAGCCTGGCTCCTAAGCCTGTGATCTCATCCACTACATCTTAAGGGCATAGAAAATAAAATTCTTTTCCAAATTCGATAGACTAAAATGACTTACAGATGATTATGAATGCAAGAAGACTGTTACACTAGTGGTTTTCACTTCTCTTAAGCTCTTTTATTTGTAAGAAATAGATATATACCCAATTTACCTGAAAGAATATAAGATGAGGTGGGATGGTAATATAAGTTCACACATACACGTGTGAATGAAAAATGTTGCTGCCATATCAGTAAACAAAGGATGTTGCAGCCATCACATTGCAGCCTCCCCAGATGAGCCCTGAGGGAACTCAGGATGGAAACAGGATGCCCAGCATCAAGCAGTCAGCTGCTGCAGCCACCCTCAACGGTGCACCCAGAGGAGACTCAGGATGAGAAAACACAGGACACTGGCCCCAGATACCTGAGGTGCATGTCAAAGGAATGATTTCAATAAGCCCAGACTCTTGCATCTTCCCATACATAGAAAAGTGCTAAATTCATTAACTTGAGATGTCTGGGTTTCTTAAATTAACAGTAATCTTTTGATATTCCAACTACCTGGTTTTTGTTGCAAAATTCCTATATATCCTGGCTCCCCCCTTACCTTTTGGAAGCAGTCCCTCAGAGTGATCTGAGAGGCTGCCTCCTGGGCTTGAAGTCCTCAGAAAATCCATCAAATAAAACATAACTCTCAACTTTTAGGTTGTGCATTTTTTTCAGTCAACACACGGAAACCCTGGAAAGGCAGGAAGCGTTTGGAATCAGACTCATAGGACCAGAAACTAGAAGGTCATTCTGATCCCTAAGTTTCCCTATGGACCTGAGAACAAGAACTTCATAAATGTTCTTTACTCTAGTGTTCCACTATTAACCTGTCTGCTCCTGTGTGTCCCCTTCTCTTTCTGTTATCAACTAGTATTCTTTTCATTCTCCTCAGTTAAATTCCTGAGAAGAATCTGGTTGCATCAGCTCAAAACGATGTAGAGCTCTCCTTTTGTCCCCGGCCAGTCCTGGAGGACCCGCCTGCTGTGGACCTGCCCCTGAGCCCAGTTCCCTCTCAGTCAACCAAGGGCAGGCCGGAGGGAGGGAGAGGACAGGGTCACTTCATTCAAAACACTTATATTAAAGCAAGGCCTAGGCTCAGGTAGCTTCCCTAAAATAGTGCTTTGTGTGTGGCAGACACTCACTGCTGTGCTTCATATAAGAATCAAGAACATGTGGTGATTATCTCTAATATAAAGAGAGATGTAGAGAATTATATGTTTAATAAAATACTATGTGTGGAAGCTTTATAAATTCTCACCTGAATTATTGCAATTGCCTGCCCACCATGTTCTTCTCCCCACCCTAAACTCCACATTACCTATTCTCCACACAGAAGCCATGGTGATCCCTCTAAAGTGTGTCAGATTATCTCAAAACCTGCCATGGCCTCCTCACCTCTCTTCAAGTAAAGACAAGAGCCCGGATGATGGCCTAAAAATGATCATTGGGTAGTCAACATTCTCCTCTCATTTCACTGCCTGCAGCTTCCCTGCTTCATTCTGTCCAGCAAACTGTTTCTCACACGTACCAAACACACTCCCACCCCAGAGGCTTTGCCTGGGTTTATTCCACCTGGAATACAATAATATTCCAAATAGCCCTCACTCTTCCTGTCTTTGTGCAAATCACACCATTTTGGCAGGGCCTACCCTGGCCACTTTATGTAAAACTGCAATCATCCCCCACACCTCCAGCCCCCCATCTCCCTTTACCCTGTTCTATTTTTCCCCGTAATACTTAACGGTTTCTGACACACTTTATCATTCTTTAATTTATTATATTTATTATTTGCCTTTTTCTGGTAGAATATAAGTTCCACAAGGTCAGAAATTTTGTCTTCTTTGTTTACTAAAATATCTTCTTCACTAAAACAGTACCTAGCACTTTTGTTGAATATGCACCCAACAAAATGTTTGTTGAATGAATGAATGAAATTGCCACTAATTTTGTAAGGTGTAATCCATCCTATTTTCTATACCTAAGAGCTTTGATACATTTCCATTATGATCTTGAGCTTTTCAGTTAATGCTGAACTTTAAATCCATGTGGGTTGGGGATTTTATTTGACCCAAGAAAAATTCAATAGATTTGGAGAAAGTGAAGTTCAACTTCTCTATCTATTCAACTTCTATTCTTCTAGAAGTACACTTTTCTATCTAATAGTAGCTAACAAAGCTGACTTGTTTGTTCATGTTTGGAAATCTTTCTAAAATAGTATAGAATCTGCTGTCAGTGTGCCTACCAATAGCAGCATTTTCTATTTTGATGGAATGGAATATCTGCAAAATGTGAGGGCTGGCATGTCTCTACCACAAATAAAGTGCTAGCTTTTTTGATATCTATTGTGATCACTGAGGCTTTTTTGTTTAGGTTCAGGTTCACAGCTACAGATTTGGGTTGGGATTGCCAGAAGTCTGACTACTGAATAAGCAGTGTCACTATATATAGAAAGTAAATGGTAGTTTACAAAAATAGAATATCTGTTTTTGCTACCTTACTTGACTCTATGATTTTAGGATTCATTTGGGATTAAAAGAATTTGAGAGTATATGAATATTTTTGTTACACTCTAAGGGTTTCTATAAGCTTGGAAACTATAAATATTATAAATTTTTTCATGGCAAAATCTCATATTTATTTATGCCTCTAACCTTTGGGTAGTCTTCATGAAACTCCCTATTTAAGTTAGTTTGTAGATGCTGATTTCAGGTATAAGAATGCTATAAGGCATAATATTGATAATTAAATGATGACACTTATCCCTAACTCAAGGGAAGAAATCCAAATAAGTTGCCTAGTAGAATTTAGATGTCATCCTACAAGAAACTGAAAGAGCCTAGTGAGTTCTGATCATTGAAAATTCTTGTCAGAAATAGTCCTCTGATTCATTAAAATATTACTTTGTATAACTGTATCTCATAAGATAATATTTCATCTCAGAATGAGGCACTTTTAAATTATGAAAAAAATAATAATTTCTCCTTCAAGGTATAAAGTACTTAGCAAACCTTCAGGATAAAAGACACTGTGCAAACATTGGACATTATGATCATTATGTTATTTCACAATGTTCTAAATATAATACTTTTTTGTTGTACTAGGAAGAAATACAGAACTTAGCATACTCACCAAGTACAAAGAGGAGAACTGGACATCTTTAATTCCTATACCAGGAATTAGCAATTCAGATTTGTTTGAAAAATTGAAAATTAGCTTATACCTAAATTTCAATGACTTCATCCTCATTTATTGAATGTTCTAGGGAAGATTAAGTATAGATCTTGTTCAATTTATAATGGGGTTACATCCCAATAAGCCTATTGTAAATTTAAAATATCATAAGTCAAAAATACATTTAATATACCTCCTAGCAAATATCATAGCTTAGCCTAGCATAGCTTAAACATGCTCAGAACACTTACATTAACTTTTAGTTGGGCATAATCATCTAACACAAAGCCTATTTTATAATAAGGTGTTAAATATCTCATGTAATTTATTGACTACTGTACTGAAAGTGAAAAACAGAATGGTTGTCTGGGTACAGAATGTCTGGGTACAGAATAAGTGTATCATTTGTTTACCCTCTGATCACTTAGTTGACTGGGAGCTGTGGCTCGCTGGGCAGGATCATGAAAGATATTGTACTGCACATCACTAGCCTGGGAAAAGATCAAAATTCAAACTTTGAAGTACAGTTTCTACCAAATGCATATTGCTTTTGCACTATTGTAAAGCTGAAAAACCTTAATATGAAACATTGTAAATAGGGGACCACATGTATCTTTAAGTATGAGTCAAAGGAACAACTTTCTAAGGTATTTAAAACCAAATCTATGGAAAGTTAACAAATTTGATCCAGTCACATGATGTATTGAACCTAGATTTTTATGTTTACTTCTACCCCAAACACCTATAAATTTTAAATAGTTAAACGCATAGGGACTGCAGAGAACAGGAGATGCAACATAAGAGAGAAGGGGGAAAATATCAAAAGAAAATAAAAAGAGAAAGAGAGAACTGAGACAAATATCTAGGATAATGGTGAATAAACATCCCAAAATGGCAGTTGTTCAAAATTTCTAAGAAGCAATCAATTCAAGTTGGATCAAGAAAACAAAAGATGATGTTACATGACAATTTTATTCAATTAGAGGAAGAAAAGAAAAGAAAAGAGAAGGTATCACCTGGGGGGGAAAAAGTAAATATCTGATGTGTGAACTATTCAGATTTTTTTTTTCAGTTTATAGGTAAAATTTAGGGATTGACTGGTGATTGAATAATGGAAAAACACAGAAACAAAACACTAACTCTAAACAATATCAACTCAGGAAATACAAGAAGTGTAAACATAGTACACTATGTAGATTAACTGTAAATAATAGTTACATGATAATATAAACACAGATCATTAATTGAACTAAAAAAAGTAATAATAAACTTTTTAGGGGGTGTGAGACATGGAGAAGAATTTATCTGAATACGTGTATGTGTGTGTGTGTGTGTGTGTGTGCGTGAGAGAGAGAGACAGAGACAGAGAGAGAGGAAGAGAGCAAAATCATCTTCCTTAGTAGAAAAGCAATAGGTTATGTCTAAAACTAAAAAATAAAAACCTTAAGAAGCATGTTGCCTACAAATACTAAAGTAAAGAACAAAAGAAACAGCTAAAAGAATTGAAAGTGGTTGTTTCAGGGAGACGATAATCAAAGTGAAAAAAAATCAAGAGGGGCAGGGGTCTACCTTTTTATATAAATCTGTAATACCATTAGAAATGTATTTATTAATTAAGATAAATTTAAAATTGGGACTTCCCTGGTGATGCAGTGTTTAAGAATCCACCTGCCAATGCAGGGGACATGGGTTCAAGCCCTGGTCTGGGAAGATCCCACATGCCTCAGAGCAACTAAGCCTGCATGCTGCGACTACTGAGCCCATGTGCTGCGACTACTGAAGCCTGCACACCTAGAGCCTGTGCTCTGCAACAAGAGAAGCCACCATAATGAGAAGCCCGCACACTGCAACAAAGAGTAGCTCCCACTCACCGCAACTAGAGAAAAAGCCTGCACACAGCAACGAAGACCCAACACAGCCAAAACCAAACAAAAAAAAACCATAAATTTAAAATTAATTAAAAAGCTAAGTGAAAAAAGCAACATGCAGAGAATTACATATGCATATTATTTATGCATCTATTGAGATGATCATATGATTTTCAGTCTGTTGATATGGTGTATTATATTGATTGATTTTCTTTTTGTTGTTTTTAATTTAATTTTTATTTTGTATTGGTGTAGAGTTGATTTACAATGTTGTGCTAGTTTCAGGTGTACAGCAAAGTAATTTATTATACATAAACATATATCCATTCTTTTTCAGATTCTTTTCCCATATAGGTTATTACAGAACATTGAATATAGTTCCCTGTGATATACAACAATATGAGTTGTTGTTGATTACCTATTTTATATACAGTAGTGTGTATAGCTTAATCCCAAACTCCTAATTTATCCCTCCCCACACCCTACCTTTGGTGACCATAAGTTTGTCTTGGAGTTTGTGAGTCTGTTTCTGTTTTGTAAATAAGTTCATTTGTGTCATCTTTTTAGTTTCTGCATATAAGTGATATCATACGGTATTTCTCTTTCTCTGTCTGACTTACTTCATTTAGTATGATAATCTCTAGGTCCATCAATGTTGCTGCAAGTGGCATTATTTCATTCTTTTTTATGACTGAGTAATATGCCATTGTATATATGTACCACATCTTCTTTATCCATTCCTCTGTCGATGGACACTTAGGTTGCTTCCATGTCTTGGCTATTGTAAATAGTGTCGCTATGAACTTTGGGGTGCATATATCTTTTTGAATTAAGGTTTTCTCCAGATATATGCCCAGGAATGGGATTGCAGGATCATATGGTAACTCTATTTTTAGTTTTTTAAGGAACCTTCATACTGTTCCCCATAGTGGTTGTACCAATTTACATTCCCACCAACAGTGCAAGAGGGTTCCCTTTTCTCCATACCCTCTCCAGCACTTACTGTTTGTAGACTTTTTGATGATGGCCATTCTGACCAGTGTGAGGTGATACCTCATTGTAGTTTTGATTTGCATTTCTCTAGTAATTAGTAATGTTGAGCATCTTTTCATGTGCCTTTTGGCCATCTGTATGTCTTCTTTGGAGAAATGTTTATTTAGATCTTCTGCCCATTTTTTGATTGGGTTTTTTGGTTTTTTGATATTGAGTTACATGAGCTGTTTGTATATTTTGGAGATTAATCCCTTGTTGGTCGCTTCATTTGCAAATATTTTCTCCCATTCTGTGGGTTGTCTTTTCGTTTTGTTTATGGTTTCCGTTGCTGTGCAGAAGCTTTTAAATTTAATTAGGTCCCATTTGTTTATTTTTGTTTTTATTTCCATTACTCTAGGAGGTGGATCCAAAAAGATGCTGCTGCAATTTATGTCAAAGAGTGTTCTGCCTATGCTTTCTTCTAGGAGTTTTATAGTATCCAGTCTTACATTTAGGACTTTAATCCGTTTTGGGTGTACTTTTGTGTGTGGTGTTAGAGAATGTTCTAATTTCATTCTTCTACTTGTTGCTGTCCAGTTTACTAGCACGATTTATTGAAGAGACTGTCTTTTCTCCATTGTATATTCTTGTCTCCCTTGTTGTAGATTAATTGACCATAGGTGCATGGGTTTATTTCTGGGCTTTCTATCCTGTTCTTTTGATCTATATATTTCTGTTTTTATGCCTGTACCATACCAGAATAAACTCATTTGGTCATGATGTATGATGTTTTCAATATTGCTAAATTCAGTTTTCTAATAATTTGTTAAGGATTTTTACATTGCACCTATGTCCATGAGGGCTATTAGAGTTTCGTTTTCTTTAATGTCTTTATCAGAGTAAATGATTTGAGACATTCCTCTATTTTCTGGAAGAGCTCATGTAGAATTAGTACTATTTCATCCTTAAATCAAATAATTGGTAGGATTCGCCAGTGAAGCCATCTGGGCCTAGGGTCTCTTGTGTAGAACAGTTTTTCAGTGCAAGTTCTATGGTTTTTAATACATATAGAACTATTCAGATCTTCTATTTCCTTTTGTGTGAACTTTGGTTGTTTGTTACTTCAAGAGAATTTGCCTAATTCATCTAACTTTTCAAATTTATTGGCACGCAATTATTCATGATTATTCCTTTATTATCCTTATAGTTCTGCAGGAACTATAGCAATGTCTCCTATTTCATTCCTAATGTTGGAAAGTAATCTTTTCTCTCTTTCTTGTTTTTGTTTGTTTGTTTTTCTTGTTAGTCTGGCTGCAGATTTATCAGTTTTATTGACATTCCACTGATTTTTCTTTATTTTTTTCTCCTTTCTATTTCACTAATTCCCTCTCTTATTTTTCCTTCCTTATGCTTACTTTGGGCTTAATTTGTTCCTTTTATCTAGTTTCTTAACACTGAAGCTTGGATCTTTGATTTGAGATTTTTTTTCTTTTCTAACACAGACATCTACTGCTATAATTTTTCCATGAATTACTGTTTGGGTTATACCCACAAATCTTGAAGTGTTATGTTTTCATTTCATTTCATTCAGCCCAAAATATTTTATAACCTTAAATGCCATATCTTCTTTGACCCATGTTTTATTTAGGGTATATTTTTTTTAATTTTCAAACACACGTAGATTTTACATATCTTTCTCTTATTGGTTTCTATTTTAATCTCACTGTGGCCAGAGAACATACTTTGTATTATTTTATTTCAATCCAGTTGAATTTAATGAGATTTGTGTTGTGGCTTAGAACGGTTTGCCTTGGTGAATATGAACGTTACATATGCACTAGAAAGAATATATATTCTGCAGCTGTTGTATGAAAATTTCCCTAAATATTAGACTAAATAAGCCAAGTTGGTTGACTGTGTTTCTCAAGTCTTCTATATCCTTACTGATTTTCTGTCTATTTGTTCTACTAATTACTAAGAGAAGAGGGTTGAAATCTCCAACTAGAATTACAGATTCATATATTTTCTTTTTAGTTCTATGAGTGTTTTGCCTCAGGTTTTTTGAAACTCTGTTTTTAGGTGCATATACATTTAGGATTTTTAGGGCTTCTTAATGAATTGACCTCTTTATCATTATGTAACGCCTTTTTTTGTCCCTGGCAATATTCATTATCATAATGTCTACTCTATCTGAAATTAATATAATCACCCCAGCCTTTTTACTTTGTATTGTTAGTGTTTACATAGTATATTGTTTTCTGTCCTTTTACTTTTAACCAACATGTCATTATATTTAATCTCTAAAACAACCCTATGAACTAGGTACTATTATCATTCTCTAATTTACACGTGAGAAAACTGAGATAGAGTACTTGACACTACCCTGTACTTCCTCTTCACCTAGCCTGATTCCAGAGCTCTTAGTCTTCTCCTGATGCTACTTCTCAAATATGTCCAGATCATAATATTTTCAGTGCCAATTTTTTCCATTTACATTCCAATATAAATAAAATATTCAAATAATGTATTTTTCCCATTACCTCCATGGGATGTAGTAAGGCTATTAGCATTTTGCATGAGGAAAATTAAAATGTGGATTAAAGTATTTTTTATTTCCCTGAATTGATTCTGGGGCCAAAAGAAAAGAGTGGTAAGATTCTTTACCACTTGTCTGTGAATACCTGTATTGAACTCCACTTTTCTTTCTGTTGCCTGTCAACTTATTTCTGTTTAAGTTAACAATAATTTATTTTATTAACAGATACCAGGTTTAGGGTCAAAATCTATACTAAAAGTTTTTACATTTTATTTAAGAAAATAGGTGACAGCAACCCCACTAATAGCACCTTCTGGATCTCAGTAATTAGTTTATGTCTCAGAAGAGAGTAAGGCTTTGAGTAGTGCTTCCTGGAAATACCACACAGCACCCCAAATTCAGTGGAACCCCCTCATCCTGCAGCAGTTCCTTGGAGCTTGGGCTCTAGTCTGTCACCCCACATTGTCTCTGCTCCCAAGAGACTGAAAACACCATGACAAGCTGTCAGCTTTGGCACTAGCCAAAGAACAGGGGTTTAGAAACTGTTTTATAGAATCCCTTTCATCAAAGCAGAGAAGGGAAGAAATGGTTATTTTACCTCTAGGCCAGGCCCCCAGCTCTTTGTTGCTGGCTTCTCTGAATGAGTTGACAAGTTCTGTAGGCTTCACTCTGAACATAAATTTCCAACAGAAGAGTTTAGAGTCCCTTAACCTCTACCCAGACAATCATACTGCTTCTCCAGTTAAATGTGGGGAAAACAACCTTAGTGTTTTTATTCAAGAGTCAAAATGCCTAACTCGATCAGACCTTGCTCAGACCTTGGCCCTCCCCTCATTATCACCTCCACCCACCAGAGACCACTGACACCATAAATGCCTGGGAGGTGGTGGCTTAGTCCACACTACACCAAATTCCTGGCTTGAATGATTTTTTTTTATACTAAGTTAATTTCTTTGTCATCTTACAGATGCATTTTTTCTTTTTTTTTTTAAATTTATTTATTAATTTTTGGCTGCGTTGGGTCTTCATTGCTGTACGCGGGCTTTCTCTAGTTGCGGCGAGTTGGGGCTACTCTTTGTTGCAGTGCTTCTCATTGTGGTGGCTTCTCTTTGGAGCACAGACTCTAGGTGAGCGGACTTCAGTAGTTGTGGCACGTGGGCTCATTCGTTGTGGCTCATGGGCTCTAGAGCGCAGGCTCAGTAGCTGTGGAACATGGGCTTAGTTGCTCCACAGCATGTGGGACCTTCCTGGACCAGGGCTCAAACCTGCGTCCCCTGCATTGGCAGGCAGATTCTTAACCACTGTGCCACCAGGGAAGTCTCTACCTTTTCTTTCTAAATAGATATATGCTGGCAATTGAATAATCTAGATATTTTTCTAATCCCAATCAGATGAACTAACACCTTTACATGCTGATCATATGCCAGGCACTAGGTTGGGAACCTTTATTTATTTTGTGTCATAAGTAGTAGAACCTCAAGCTAATATACTCACAATTCTTTCTATAGAAGCTACCATTTAATTTTATGAAGTGACCACTTATAATAACATTGGAAACAAATGTCTGTGCCTACAATTTTCTAAATTTCTTCACTTTCATTTCTACAACTATGGCAATGTTACTTTATTTCTATATACCTTCCTTCAGAACAAAGTGTGAACAGTAATTCTTCTTAGTATTGTATCTTATAATATCTTAAGAAGAGCACTGAATTGGAAGATTTGAAGATCATTGTCCTAAGAGCCAGCTAAGGTTGGATGGAAGACTTTGTGAAAGTCATTCAAACATTCTTGGTCTCAGTTTTACCACCTAAGACATTAAAAAATTAGAGTAGGTGCTCACTAGGGACCTCTTTAATTCTAAGCATCTAAAAATCCTTCAGAGAAAGAATGCACTTTGGAAACAACTAACCAGGTATATGTTTTTTGAAGTGTTAATGATTGACAGGTTGTGACACTGAAATCAGTTAAACACGAATCAAATATTTACAAATACCTCCCATGCAGTGTATTTTCCCTTTTGGGAAGGTATTAGGCAATGGAACATTTCTCAGATATTTTTACTGGAAGAGACTAATTAGGTTGAGTTTTTTGTTTCTACTATGTAAAGTTCCCACTAAAGCAATAATGATATGTGAAATGCTCTGTTTATTCATAGACTAAAATATCACATTAAGAATTATTTAGCAAGTTGCTCTCAGACTAAGAGGCTTGTGATTTGCCTAATAATACTTTTCTAAAAGTACTAAAAGACCAAATCTATTGTTGTTGTTAATATTAACAATTATAATTCAAAATATCAATGATGTTCTCATTAAATATAGGCACTGTTCCTTGTTGTCCTAAAATGTAAGTCAGAAGTCAGGCTTTATATTTTTAACTCAGCTACTAACTTTTGAGACAATAAAATGTCAAGCCATTTCAATTCTCTCAAAAGATGGAAAAAATGCCATTCAACCAATTACCCCAATCACTGTGGACAGGTAGAGACCATGTTAATTGTTCTCCAGGCATTAATATAGAAAGCTTTGAAAAACACCCACTATGTTTTCTAAGTTAACTTTCTAAAGTTTCCTAAATTAGTTTTCTAAAATAACAAAATAATGCCTAAATGTTTACTAAGTTTATTACAAATTGATTTTCATGCTTTTCTAAAGTTTTCAATTTTCCATTTAAATTTTCAACCTGTTCATTCTTTTAGCATGAATTCCACATGCATATTACCTATTTAAAAAAAAATTTTTTTTCCCCTTTATTTGTCCTGAAGCAAACTTTCTGAGGCTTCAGTGATTACCTAATCATACTGGAATTTAGGATTTGATAACCAAGTCCACATTCCTCCCATCCACACCCTTCATTGTGCAAGAGACTTTGATCTTATCTCCTTCTGGGCCTTTTCCACATCAGAATCCTAGTCTTTCGAATCTCCTTCCAGATGAAAGTTTTCCATTCCTTAATTTTTATTACCCTTCTTTTACTGACCTTTATTTATGTATTTTTAGCTCTATTTTCTTCCTTGAGTGTGTTGTCCAAAAACACATCATGGCTTTTGAGGAAAAGAAAACTATGCTTTCTTTCATCATTATAATGTTTCCTAATAATATCCAGTATTTCATTTATCTTGTATTAAAACAACACATTGAGTAATTAAATGAAAATTTCTACCCTTACATTCAAATTGACATCTTTTACCTTGAAATCATGTTTTCTGTTATTCATTACAGGATGTCAACCATGATGTTTGCCCAGGCTGAATATCACTTGACACTTTCTTGTTCATTTCTATTATTAGGAGAAGTTTTCTTAGTTCCTTTCCTTCCATTATTACTTAAGTGGAAAATGTGTTTCCCAGAACACACCAGCCTAAGAGTAAAAAAATAATCACAATGGCAATTAGGCACCAGGATTTTTCTGGTTACACCCCAGCATGCTCTGGGGAAAACTGAGCCTCCAAAAAATTCAAGAATGTGTTCTTCTGAATATTCTATTGGCTGCTGTCTTCTTTTTAAGAGCACTCAAGTGATAACTTCCTGTTGCTCTTGATATCCAAAGCAGTAGCCAGGAAGACAGTGACCATGGCCCCATACCAGAGCGTGCCCACGGCTGCAGCCCACTGAGGTCTGTGCTGGACGCCTGGTTTTGGGCCCCAGGGGAGTGTCTATCTTCTGTAGCTCCTGGCACCACTGTCATTGCCATCACAAACCCTAAAGACCTCTGCTGTTTTGATTTTCACTTGTTCTCCATTTATACTCCCTTATCTTGGGATTTAGTCCTGAATCCAAGGAGCCTAAACTAGGGGAGAGTTCATCCCCCAAACACTGGCTGACCATTCTCAAGCCCAACCTAGGCTATCAACACTGAACTCTCTCTTCCCACATGACAAGTTATTTCCCACAGGTTCTTTGTGTGTTTGTTGCCACAGTGTGTTCTACATATACCTGATCTAATTTCATCCTTATGATCACCCCCGGAAAAGGTGGTGCCACCAATTTTACAGATGAAAAAACAGGGCATCAAGAAATTAAATTAATTACCCTACATAACATAGTTGACAAGAGACAGAACCCAGAATTAAACCTGGTCTCCAGCCCCAAACCCTGAAGTATAACACACAGATTTTTCCACTTTCTAGTGATTTGTGTTTCAGATATGCTGCTTCCTAAACCTCATATTATACAGCCTCAATGTCAGGGAATCCCAGAGGTCGTGTGACACTTCTTCACAAGACGTGGCCGAACATGCTAGAATCCTAAAGCTAACATGATTCTGGCCCCGACTCCAGTTCTTATGTGTAAAAGTGTTAGCATGCGGTCAAGGGAGCTTGCGCTCCACAGATGTGAAGACCTGGGCATGGATACATGCTTTGCAAGTATTTGTATAGACCCCGGACCCTGAGATTTTCTCCTCTATGCAATTGGCTAAGAACATTTTCCAGGGTTGAAAAGGGCCTGGTGCTATCAGGCGTCTCTCTTTCTTCTCTTCTGCAAGCTTCAAAGTCCTCTCTCTCACGTCTAGGTCTTTTCTAAAAGTCACATATAAGCCTTCTCGGATTCTCTGAGGCAGAGCATGAACTCTCCTTACCCTGTAAACTTATCACCTTCTACAGACTTCTCTCAGCCTCCACATCACATTGCTTCAGAATATCTGTAGGTCTGTCTTGCTCAGTAGGCTCTGAGGTAGTTGAGAATACGGACTGTGTCTTACTCAGGGTGTAGCCCTAGTGTCCAGAAATAACAGGAACTCCTGGAAAACTCCATGACTAATACTCGCTCTTTACAGATATATAAACTAGATTTTGTTTTATGTTTTCTAAACCTTATTCCCTAAGCAATTTATTTCACACTTCTCACCTACATGTCTCTGACAGCAGAAAGATGTGTCCAGAGGGTCAAGAGGCCTAATTCTACACAATGTACTTGCCGTGAATTCAAATTCTGACATCTTGATTATCATTTGTTTCCATCTTGCTGCAGGCTACTCCATAATCAATGTGCCCAAGATTGTAACAGATGAGATCATCTGGAATGAAATACAGATAAATATATTTATTTTCTATTTTCTTAAATATGAATTTATTTTCAGGTGCAACTTAGGAGAAAATATGATCAGCTGATCAAACTGTTGTTTCATGGATGTTATTTCACAAATAAGAATTATAAAAGGAGGACTTGAATAGCTAGATGTTTGGAAAACATGCTATATTGGTTCCTTTTTCTTTTGATAAGAGCTATATCATGGTAGTAGAAGCACAGACTCTAAAGCCAGACCCCTGAGTTTAAATCATGGCTTCCCCACTACTAGTTGTGTGATATTGACAAATTTCCTACCATCTTTGTGCCTCTGTTTTCCCACCTTCCAGATGGAGGTAATATTTGTACTTACCTCATAGAGTTGTTGTGAGGATTAAGTGAGTCAATATATGTTAAGCATTTAGAACAGTGCCTGACACATATTGATATTATTATTATGTTTTAAATGTTTCACATTATGTATGGTAGAGTAAAACTGAGGCTCCTCTAAGATACGACAAGGATCTGTCACCTCACCTTGTTCCACCTCTCTCACCTTTACATGTCACAACATCTAGAAATGCTCATACTTCTTTTTGAGAAGCAAGTTGTGATAGATTCTTGTAAATACTTATGATGTTCAAAAGCTCCTCTTTACTATAACATAAAAGTAGTATTTTATTTGTTTTCTCATAAGGATTTACAATCCTGTAAGGGCTTACACGTGCCCTGTGACTGCTGACTCTCTGTAGGAACTCTGGCTTATTTACTAGGCATGACGTTATCGGGAAGCCATGTTGCCGAGGGAAAGCAGGTCATACTTGTGTGTACCCGACCAAACTAGGCTTTGATTTAGAGCCTTTAACTATGTCCCTAGTGCAACTTGGATAATAACATATGAGTTGAAAACCCAACCTTTATATAGTGGTTTGTAGTTTAACAAAGTGTTTTGAATATATTGTCTCATTTAATACTCAAAAAAATCTGAAAAAAAATTAGTAAATCCATTTTGCAGATGATGAAAGTTATGGACAGTTATTGGACAAATATCCAACCAGAATGTGGCTTAATAGTTATCTTTAGGGATAAACATTGACATATTAATAAAATGATTATTTGGATTTTCTTCAAAATAATCCAACTGGGGAAGGGAGTATAGCTGAAAAGAAATTGGCCAGGAGTTGACAAATGTTGGAGTCAGATGACAGATATTTGGGGCTCATTATCCTATTCCATCTACTTTTGTTCCTTTTTAAAATTTTTCCATAATTTAAAAAACATTGTTTAAGTTAAAAAATGTGTTTCTGATTTTCCAAAATATCAGTATAACTCCTGGCTGTGTTCTTGATCTGCCAGCTGCCATTGGGTGAGTCTGTGCCCAGTTTCCTCATCTGTAAAATGATGATAATAGCAGTGCTCCCCTCATAGGGAAGCTGTGAGAATTAGATGAGCTTCAGGCAGCTCTTCATACACTGTTATTCTGATTCCTCGTTGTTTGCTTTTTCCATAACAAGCTAACATACACTTTGAACAAAATATTAATAAACTCATTCATTCTTTCAATAAATAAACGCCTAAATGATGTGCAAGGAATGTTCTCAACACTGGAGATACAGAGGTGAATAGAATAAGCAGATTACTTGCCTTCCTTAGCTTGAATTCTAGTGGGAAGAAAAAAGAAAAAGAAAAAAAGACATATGCATAGAATGTGTTAAATGCTAATGGAGAAAATATAGCAGGATAAGGGGGATAAAGAGTGATGGGAAGGGGACAGCTATTTGAGCTGGGGTGCTCAGGAGATGGGCGGTGTTGTGCTAGACTCTGCTCTCACCAGCTCAGGAGAACCAACTAAGTTTCAGAAATTTTGTAGGCCAGTCGTAAAACGCAATTATCACTAAAAATTAAATTACATCAATTTAAAATTAAATAAATTTTATAAAAACAAAAGTAATAAATATTTAAAACTCATCACTTCCTAACTGCTTTCCTGCATTTCACTGTCATTCTTGCCACGGGTTGTCCATGTCTGCGTCCATGTCTGTGTGGGAGAATTGCTGTGTGACAGTGCCCACTGCTACCCGTCTGTTCCCAACTTCCCCTACACTGACCCCATTATAGAAGCTTGAAATTGCCCAGGGTGGAAGTAGTTACACTGGGAAATGTGGCGAATGCAACAAATCAGGGCTTGGTTCATTGTTTGGTGATGGTCACCCTAAACTTCAGCAAATGATGAATAAAATTGTCAACAATACAGATGAAACTTAAAATTGTGTTATAATATAAATATCACACATTTTTCTTCAGAGAGCCAGTTCTTAAGCATTTACCAGCACATCACAGGTAAACCTCTCTAATAAAGTGACAAGGAGACTTGGAGATGAGAGTGAGCCTTGCAGACGTCCTGGGGAAGAGTGTTCCCGGCAGAGGAAGCAGCAAGTGCAGGCCAGTGTGGCTATAAGCAAAGGAGCCAAGAAGAAATGCTTGAGATCAGAGTGGTAAAAAAGCCAGTGCTTGTGGCAACTTATGGATCGTTATAAAGACCACCTTTTAATCTGGGAGAGACAGAAAAGCCCTGGAGAGTTCTGAGCAGAGACGTAACCTGATCTGACTTACATTTTAATAGGCTGCTGTAGCTGCTGTGGAGAGTAAACTGCCAGAGGGAAACACAGAAGCAGAAAGATCAGGTAGGATGCGATAGTCCAAGGAAGAGGTGATGTTGGCTTTCACCTCCGTGGTAGGGAGATGTTTAAGATGGTCACCTTTTAGAAAAAAATTGGGTGATTTGTAGAGATGTGGATGGACCTAGAGACTGTCATACAGAGTGAAGTAAGTCAGAAAGAGAAAAACAAATGTCATGTATTAACGCATATATGTGGAACCTAGAATAATGGTACAGATGAGCTGGTTTGCAGGGCAGAAATAGAGACACAGATGTAGAGAACAAACGTATGGACACCAAGGGGGGAAAGTGGTGGGGGGAGGTGGTGGTGGTGTGATGAATTGGGAGATTGGGATTGACATATATACACTAATATGTATAATACGGATAACTAATAAGAACCTGCTGTATAAAAAAATAACTAAAATAAAATTCAAAGAAAAATAACAAAATGGTCACCTTTTAGATATATTTTAATGGGAGAGTCAACAGGACTTGCTGAAAGATTGGAAATTGGAGATGAGAGAAAGGAAAGTCCAGGACGATGTACAGTTTGGGCCTAGGCAACTGGAGGGTGAGTTGGTGTTCACCAGGATGGAGAGGACAAGGATGGTGTTTATCAAGACTGTAGGGGGGCTTCCCTGGTGGTGTAGTGGTTGAGAGTCTGCCTGCCGATGCAGAGGACATGGGTTCGAGCCCTGGTCCGGGAAGATCCCACATGCCATGGAGCAACTAAGCCCGTGTGCCACAACTACTGAGCCTGTGTGTCTGGAGCCGTGCTCCACAATGAGAGGCCACGACAGTGAGAGACCCGCGCACCGCGATGAAGAGTGGCCCCCGCTCGCTGCAACTGGAGAAAGCCCTCACACAGAAATGAAGACCCAACACAGCCAAAAATAAATAAATTAATTAATTAATTTTAAAAAATTAAAAAAGACTGTAGGAAGGGGAGGGAAGAAGTGGGAGTTTGGTTTGGCTTTGGACACATTAAATGGATGCCTATTAGACATCCTGATGAAGATATTACATAGGCAGTTGGGTATTTGTGTGAGGAGTTCAGGGGAAAAGTTTAGGCTAAATGCATGTTTAGCTGGTGTTTAAAGCCATGAGGCTGATTGAGATCATGCAGGGGGACAGTTTAAAAAGGTAAGAGGTTAAGGATTAAGGTCTGGGTGTTGAGCCATGCAGTGCTCCAACATCAAAGGGTCTAAGAAATGAAAAGGAACCAGCACAGAAGGCTGAGAAGGTGAGCCTGTAAAACCATTGTTATTTATTTCTTTGCACCCTGGTTCTTTCCTACAAAGCCTTTGAGACAGCAAACAATGAAAACAAATAATAAGCTAATAAAACAGAAATAGAAAAAAGTCTGTGTCAATAGAAAGACTAAAAATATGTGAACTGTGAGAAACAACAGTATAGTTACTGTGAACTTCACGTTTCGTTCTGAGTTTCCTAAAACTCAAAGTAAAAAGGAAACACAATCAGTGTATTAGTTTGCTAGGGCTGCCATAAAAAAATACCACAAACTGAGTGGCTTAAACAACAGAAATGTACTTTCTATAGTTCTAGAGGCTAGAAGTCCAAGATGAAGGTGTCAGCAGGTTTGGTTTCTCCTGAGGCTTCTCCTCTTGGCTTGCAGATGGCCACCTTCTCCCTGTGTCTTCACATGCCCTTTCCTCTGTGCACCCCTAGGGTCTCTTCCTCTTTTTAAAAGGACAGCATTCCTATTGGATTAGGATCCCAAATTTATGACTTCATTTAGCCTTAATAACTCTTTAAAGGGCCTATCTCCAAATATATTCACATTGGAGGTTAGGAATTCAATTTTGGGGGAGACACAATTTAGTCTACAACAATCAATGACACGATTTTTACTAACAAAATTCTAAGAGATATACTCAAGTAGGACTGTATGCTATAATTGTTATGTTAGTCCTCTTCAAGTCAATACTATTATAGAATACTTGGTTTGCTCAAATATTACTTTTAATGATTTTATTAAAGGTACATGTGAGAAAGTGTCCAAAGAGAACGTCCCCGAGCTGAGTAGAGGAGGCTGGGAACTGAGTATGCCCCAGGGTGCCGGCTTCAGAAATGCAAATGTCTCTCTAAGAAATAAGTGCTGCTCTTACTCTGCTTTGATTGCATCTTTAGGTTTTGATGTTGAGAAGAGGAGTATACCAAATGTAAAATAGATAGCTAGTGGGAAGCAGCCGCATAGCACAGGGAGATCAGCTCGGTGGTTTGTGACCACCTAGAGGGGTGGGATAGGGAGGGTGGGAGGGAGACACAAGAGGGAAGAGATATGGGAACATATGTATATGTATAACTGATTCACTTTTTTATGCAGCAGAAACTAACACACCATTGTAAAGCAATTATACTCCAATAAAGATGTTAAAAAAAAAAAAACTCCGTAAAAAAAAAAGAAGAGGAGTAGGTAATCAGGCAGGAAAAATTCTACATAATCCTTACTAAAATCCAAGTCAGATGTTGGAAGGCAATGCTGTATGCATCACTATTAGAAATAAAGATAAAAATCAAACACTGAAAAAATTCTGTGGACCAGGACCACCAATATTCAAGATATGATGGGGAGTCACAAAACTTAAGAAAATTACTTATTGAAAACATGACTCCTTTATATTCTCTAGGAGGTGTATAAGTACTTATTTTTACTTTAACCTAAAAAAATTAATATATAAAGATTCTAGAGACTTGTGACTTCTCATGGTTTACTAGGGCATTTTTATCTTCACCTGTTAGCTTGCTCTGATAAGCTGTAAACCTTTAACATGGAAAAGGACTTGTTTATTTTGGGGGGAGGGGGAGGAATAGAAATATTGCTGTAGACTATGCCCACTTTGAGGTCATGCTTAGTAGGAGCACAAGAAGAAGAATGCCAAAGAACATTCCTGAGGGATGAAGTAGCTGGTAGCATGCCCAGGTAGAAATAAGTACATGAAGAGAGAATTCTATGAGAAAGGTGGTACCTGGTGTTATTGACTCTGAATACTGAAACATCAAACGTAGTTGAGTCATTCCTTTCCATAAAGACAGCAACGTGAGTAACAGGCAGGCATCTTTACCTAGGAACTTGTTGAAGATAACACAGCAGTTAATTGAGGATCACTAAACCACAATGATGAAATGAGGATTTACATTCATTTTACTAACTACCTAATGGTCCAGATAACACTAGTTTCATGAAATGCTCTGTGCAGAAAAAGTTTCCACGTCAAAGAAATTGGGAAAATCCTACAGACTTCGAATCTAATATAACTTCACAACTTCCATTAGCATATTTATTGTTCTGAAATATACTTTAGTTAAAATTTTAAAAGGCCTTTAACTTTGTTTAAAATGTCAAATTTACTTGACCAAGAAACACTTTTTTTAATGATACCTATTAATATCTTGATGAACCAAAAAATTTTAGAACAGTGACAATTTTTTAGCACAACCAACATTTTATATTATAACCCATTGCACTCACCCTAATATAACAAAATCTTCACAAAATAACACGAAAAATGTAATTTTTTTCCACTTCTTTCTTTTTTTTTTAACATAAGTAACAACCCCACTGAATTGATTTGACCTGTTAAACCATTTTAACTCACAGTTTAAGAAACAGCACCTTTGATGATGATGCATAGAGGGAGGCAAGGATGTAATGAAGAGAAAGATGTGCAAGGAGTTCCATACCCTGCCCTTTAGGTCAGCTGATCCTCCCATGCGACCATGCACCTACTGCCCATTAAAGCAAGCCCAGAGCACTCTCTGATGTTTCTCCCATTGCTTTTTAGATTTTCCTACCAAAGTATCCTTGATAATCTTTATAATAGCAAAGGAGAGAGAATATATATGCAACCCTGGATGGCTGTAGCATAGCCCAAAGCAACCACTGGCAAGGGTAAATTGTCTTTGAAGTCTTAGGTTTTATCTTAAAAATTCATGCAAAATTTGCATTTGACTCTGTAATGTAGAAAGTAATGTAATGTAAACTATCATTAAACACAACTGACATTCCAGGAAAATGCTCCAGGGAGGTTTTTTTTCCTGCAGATTTTCCTGCTGTGCCACTAAGAGATTTTGTCACACTGTTCTGAGGAATGACTCTTATTCTTTCACCTAATCCCACCCCAGTTTGATCCAGGATTGTTTCTGTTTCTCCATCTCTCTAATCCTCAAATTCTAACTCTATTTCTTGCCCCTGCAGCCACAGATTTAACAATCCTTCTGATTCACCTCCTTGTATTTTTGATCTTTGTATTCCTTTATGGTTTTTAAATTTATTTATTTCTGGCTGCATTGGGTCTTCGTTGCTGCTCATGGGCTTTCTCTAGTTGCGGCGAGCAGGGGCTACTCTTCGTTGTGGTGCGTGGGCTTCTCATTGCGGTGGTTTCTCTTGTTGCAGAGCACGGACTTTAGGCACATGGGCTTCAGTAGTTGCAGCACACAGGCTCAGTAGCTGTGGCTCATAGGCTCTAGAGCGCAGGCTCACTAGTTGTGGTGCACGGGCTTAGTTGCTCAGTGGCATGTGGGCTCTTCCCAGACCAGGGCACAAACCCGTGTCCCCTGCATTGGCAGGTGGATTCTTAACCACTGTGCCACCAGAGAAGTCCCCATTTATGGTTTTTGATGGTGTATAATCTTACCAATTTTTGTGTCCAATGACAACTCTTATTCTACTTCCCTGTCCAAAGAAACCCCATCCCAATTTACAGCCCATTAGTCCACACTTGACTCAGTCTGGCTTGGCCCCATCTTGGTTGAGAGTTGATTCAAAAATAGAAATGGAGAGTGGGGAGTGGGTAGGAAAATGTTATCAAGATTCCAAAATTCGGGAATTCCTTGGCAGTGCAGGTTAAGACTTGGCACTTTCTCTGCCCGGCCCAGGTTCAATCCCTGGTCAGGGAACTAAGATCCTATAAGCTGTGTGGCACAGCCAAAAAAAAAATGATTCCAAAAGTCCTCAATACAAAATGGATTGGATTTTAGTGATGGTTGAAGTACTTCGACACTTGGTGCCTCATAGAGGCACTCAGAAGTGCCACCCTCATGTGTCAGCAGAATCTCCTACCTCTGTGAGCTCCCCGGAGAGATTAAAGGATCAATCCATGGAATATCTGGGCTTTCTGATACTAGGGCAAGATTGTGTATATATATATATATATATATATATATATATATATATATATATATATATATATATATATATATATATATATATATGACACACTGTTTTTGGAGAAGCCTCTTATTCCACCAACAAGTGAGGACAAAAAAGGCAACTCCTTCCCTGAAAATTGTGCTCAATTCCAAGCTATCTTTTATAAGTTTTGGTACTTCTACCAATCAGGATGTGGTAAACAATGATATCTCTCACTTCAGCAAGGGGTAAGTCCACCAATTAGCTGGGCTCCAGAAAAAGAAGTTTGACACACTGTCCTGAACTCAATTCAAGGAAGGCCACGCAAGGTTGTCTCCATAGAAGGTATCTTACTGATCCACTCCCACTCCAGCCCATGCTTAGGTTCAGCTAGACCAACTTCTCAGCTGCACCAGCCCTGCTCTCCTGACCCTACCACATACCCCATACACCCAAAGCGTCTGGGAGAAATAGATCACAACAGATTTTACATCATTCTTTATTTCCTCATTATTATGAAACAGGTAAAATAACCCTTGGCCAGTGTGGTCAAGAAGACTCTCTGCTGTCTTCCAGACTGGAGTCCAGCTTGTCCTCATTCATTTGGTTGGCCAAAAAGTTCGTTCGGTTAATGACTACTTTTTCTCAATAAAGTTCTTGGTGAAAATGAAAAGTGTGTCTTTTATTTTTACTTAAAACCAAACGAAATTTTTTGGCCCACCCAATATTTCCATCTGTACCTGCCATATGGGATTCGTTTCATGCAAGTCCTTGGGATGTCACTTCCCTGTTTGAGACTCATTCTGTCTCTAGAAAATTGTCCTTGGTTATACTTGCTCAGTGTTAGCTGTAAATAACAATATGCACTGCAATTATGTGGAAAAGCCAGGGCCTAGAATTCTATCTCATAAGCCCCCAGATTCAGAAACAGATAGATACATCCTCTAAAGGCAAGGTTCCCAAATAGGCAGCCCTCAAGCCATGTGTTGCCTGCAGTGCGCTTTGTTAGACCCACACATTTGTTTATAATTTGACTTGCTCACCAATATTTGGAAATTGGAAGATTTTAATCCAAACGTTTGACTTTTCATGGAAAATCAGAAGAACTGGCAAAGCTTGGCCCTTATTCTGACACCCCCATTTGACACCTCTGGGGCTAAGCGGCAGCACCTCCTTCAGAAGCTGCCTGCTCTCTCCGTTTTAACCCAATAATCACCACTTTCTGTTTTCTCTCGTACACACAAACCAAGTGTGAACTGCTGATTTTCTTAGACTACAGAAGTATTTATTTGCACCCATGCCTATATCAAAAGTGGGAAAAGGAAAGCTAGACTTCCTCACAGATTTTGTGAAAAACTAGATAGGACTATATTTTTTGGTGGCAATAACAAATTTTTCTTACAAGTTTAATATGCAAAGTGTGTTTTAAGTTGAAAGCATTCAACTTAAGACATAATTACAAAGCAAACTGCTATGAGAACTACAAGGGACCATGTACAAGGGAAAAATCTCTACAAGGGACCTCTTGTAGGGAAAAACAAGTGTGATGAAATAAATAATAATTTAAAAAATTGAGGTGTCAGGGTCTGTTTTGGGATGTGGTAATGCTGCTGTGAAATGCATTTACAAAGCTGGCTGTCTTCACTCATGTACCTCATCACAGCCCCCTACACCAGAACCTTCCACATTTATCCCCATCCCACCCCACTGGCTTTTGAGTTTGCAACTTTTGCTCTAAAAGAGTAAATCTACAAAAAGAAATGATGCCCAATTCCCCCATCACTACCCACATGGACCCAACATACCTGTCATCCAAAAATACCGTAACAACATGGTATATTTCTGGTTAACAGTGACTACAAATCATGGAGATGTGATATGTGTATACTTTCAGGTAAGAGATAAAACTCAATGACTTAATGGTGATACAGAAAATGAGGCATTTATACAACTGGATATTCCAAACAAGTTGGTGCTGAATTTTTTCTCCTGTCCTAGACTAGTGCAGAGCTATACAGAAATAAGAACTAAAATATACTTCAACTGGATATAGAGTATTCCAGACAGGAAACAGGGGCTGATTGATATGGCAGGAACACACTTCTAACATTTGGGCTAATGGTAGTTAAATAAATCCCCCAAGCTCTGATTAGGCAAGAAAGAGGGAGAAGAGGCAGGGTAGGTGGCCTAGGCTAAAGTCCGAAAATATTTTGAGCAGATCAGCATTTAGTCACACACGGGTTGTGATGTCAGCAAGACAGCCTCAGGACAGCCTTCCCAGAAACGGACTCTGAGCAGGGGCTGCCCAAGTCCTGACAAGACCCGAGAGTGCTATAGTCAAGGCAGCCATTCCCAGGAAGAGGAGAAGGGCAGGGGGTCTGGAGCAAAGTCGAAGCATGTAGCGTACTGATCCCTTCAGTCTAACATCACTCAGATCAAGAGCAGAGTGAAGGTAAAGGACCTTACTATGTAGAATTTTTTCTTTTTTTTTTTTTTTTTTTTTCTAGATGTAATAAAAACATAAGAGATAGAGATTTAAGGAGATTCTTCACCAAGCAACAAAATCACTTAAAGTTCACTCAGGTGTTACAGAATTACCTCATAATTATATGACTTTTTGTTGCAAGTTTTCCAAACTGGGTTAGCCTATCCTTGCAAATCCAACAGCCTCATTGGAGAAAGCCTTGATGTAGCAGAAGTGGCTAGAGCAGTCTGACAAAACCAGACTGTTCCGATTAACTCTATGACATAACAAATGACCCCAAAATTTAACAGCTTAAAACAACCATTTTATTTGTTTACAATGTGAAGTATCAGTAATTCAAGAAGGTCTCACTTGGGCAGTTCTTGGAGCCCCTCACACAGTTGCAGTCCAGAGATTGGCTGGACTGTAATTATTTGAAGGCTCAGCTGGACGGGATGTCGGCTGAGAGCTCAGCTGGGGCTGTTAGCCCCGCATCTGCATCCTGTCTCTCAGTGCAGCTGGGTCTTCTCGCTGCAGAGCCACCGGATTCCAAGAGCCATTATCTTCAGAGGGAGAGTCTCAAGAGCACAGAGAGCAAATGTTCCAAGAGACGGAGGAAGAAGTTGCAAGACCTCTCTTGACCTAATGTTGGAAGTCACTCAGTGACACTGGCACTGAACTTTATTGGTCAATGAAATCATTAAGACCAACCCAGAATCAATGGATCCCATTGATCTATGAAAGGGGTATCATCTAAATTTGGAAATTGACATCCTTTACTCTGAAGTTATAGGTTTTAGTTGAAACCCTTCCTGGTAGTCAAGCCTAGAGGTATGGAAAATAACTTCTCTATGTTTTGTTTGTTTGTTTGTTTCTAACATTCAATCTACTGTTTTGCAATACCAAAACTTTTAGAAGCAACATTTCTCATCCATAGTTTGTGATAATTTTTGAGTTAAAATTTAATATATAGAATTTCAGTTAATCTTCCTTGAAGAAATAATTCAAAACAAAGTTTCTTAAGCTTGGAAATCAGGAAAGACAGACAATAGACTTCTCTTTGTTACATGCTGTTCTAGTATACTTGGTGTTATGTAGTCTGTTCCTAGTTAATCTCAAATTACCTTTATACAATTAAAAACTCATAATCTTACTTTTAATCAGTTTTTTTTTCTTTTGTTCTTCTGTAAAAAGATGTTTCTGATCTCTGAAAGCTTTATAAAGAGTAAAAGGATATTCTTATTTTCCCCAAAATGATGAAATTGCTGTATCTTCTTTCTTCATGGCTAAGAAAGCATTTAAAGTCCACACCCCAAATCAGATGCCTTATTAAAAGGAATTAGAGCTTAAAAGGGAAATAGAGGGTTTCTTTGAAATATGCCTTGGAGGTCTTGTCCTAGACTGTGAAACTTAAAAAATGTTTCATCATGTAAGATCTGGTTCTGTTTTTTCATCCCTTTTTGTTTGCAGACTGGGGGCATGGCGTGATTTTTTTTTTTTTTAAGAATCAATCAGTGGTTGTTTCTTCTTTAGTTTCTTCAGTATAAGTTTCTTTCCTCTATGATACTGTCATATTCCTCCTCCCCCTCCTTCTCCTCCTCCCCCTCCTTCTCCTCCTCCCCCTCCTTCTCCTCCAACTGCTTCTCTTCCTCCTTCTGCTCTACATGCTTCTTATATTCCTTTTCCCTTTCTTTAGTATTCTGTATCCTTGAATTGGATTTATATTGAAGGAAAATCAAAACAAAAGAGGAAAAACTAAACATGAATCTTTGTATATCTTCCAGTGTAAGAATTTATGGAATCAAATGCATGGTTCTTCACTGAACCTCCCTAATTTAGAAGTCTTTCAGCTTAGTAGACAGCCATTTAAATTAAACTAAAAAGGCTATTTAAAGCAATGAGGGAGGATTTTAAAAGGTTAGTAAAGTATTAAGCTAAAAGGGATTTAGAATATGTATTAGGTAATAGGCAAATCCATAGTGACAGAAAGTAGATTAGTGGTTGTCAGGGACTAGGGGAGGGGCAATGGGGAATGCCTTAATGGGTACAGATTTCTTTTGGAGGTGATGAAAATGTTTTGGTAATAAAGTTCAACTGTTGTTTTTGCTAATACTCCTAGGGCCCTAGAACCTGTTCTTATTCTGAAGAAATCCTAAACTTCCATCATCAATCCTAAATAGGTTATGTTACACCATCCTTGTGGGGTTGTGAGAGGTAAGCAGGAAAGAATTGTTCTGAGGAACAAAGAGCCAAAAATAATCCTGAGCTGAAATGGCTGCCTCACCACCCCCACGTATGGTTCATTCTAGTCACACAGATGATCATAGTTCATCTTGAATCTGTAAAGATTCAAGAATTTAAACTTATTCCCTCAAAGGGAATTGCAAAAATCCAACACAATCTTGAGTAAACAATTAAGGTGTTTATTAATTTATGAACCAGACACCCTAATACAGACATATGTAGAAAGAATAGTAATAATGGTTTGAAAATCAGAAGATGCACTATGGGATTTTGTTTAGTCATAAAATTCAAGCCGTATCTAATTTTCATGCACACCTTCTCCCCTATTTCCTATGTAAATAAAGTGAAGACTTAATTTTGAAATTACTTCCCTTTGTGAAGAAAGTTGGGTTCTATAACCATCTTCTCTTTGAGCTTGTTTCAAGGCATTGTACTTTATTTTGTTATTTAGGGAGATGAAGTTGAGGAGATATTGCTTGTTTTCCATGATTAACTTCCATAATTTCTTTACAACTAACAGCATTTTTGAAGTCCTAATAGATCAATTAGTGTCCTAGGCTGGACAAAGCTATTTCCTTCCCTTCTGGGAGCCTTGAATGTGAAAATGAAAATATGTGAGAAGATTGCAGTCAAAGAAAGGAGGAGGAGGAGAAGAAGAAGAGGAGGAGGGGGGAGGAGGAGGGAGAAGAAGAGGAGGAGGAGGAGGAGGAGGGAGAAGAACAGGAGGAGGAGGGGGAGGGGGATGAGGAGAAGGGAGAAGAAGAGGAGGAGGAGGGGAGGGGGACGAGGAGGAGGGAGAAGAAGAGGAGGAGCAGGAGGAGGAGGAGGAGGAGGGGAAGGAGGAGCAGGAGGGAGAAGAAGAGGAGGAGGAAGAGGGGGAGGAGGAGGAAGTGGGAGAAGAGGAAGAGGAGGAGGAGGAGCAGGAGGGAGAAGAAGAGGAGGAGGAGGGGGAGGAGGAGGAAGCAGGAGAAGAGGAAGAGGAGGAGGAGGAGCAGGAGGGAGAAGAAGAGGAGGAGGAGGAGGGGGGGAGGAGGAGGGAGAAGAAGAGGAGGAGGGGTGGGAGGAAGAGGAGGTGGGAGAAGAGGAGGAGGAGGAGGGGAAGGAGGAGGAGAAGAAGAGGAGGGGGGGAGGAGGAGGAGGGAGAAGAGGAGGAGGAGGGGGAGGAGGAGGAGGCGGGAGAAGAAGAGGAGGAGGAGGAGGAGGCAGGAGAAGAGGAGGAGGAGCAGGAGGAGGGAGAAGAGGAAGAGGAGGAGGAGGGGGAGGAGGGGGATGAGGAGAAGAAGAGGAGGAGGAGGAGGATGGAGAAGAAGAGGAGGAGGTGGTGGCAGCTTGCAGAGAGTTGGAGAGGAGATATGGGATCTAGACTTGAAAACTGGTCAAGCACATCCTTGAGATGGGGGAGCACTCTAACAATTCATCAGTGGGAGAACGCATAGGCCTCAGAGTCCTAGAAGTATCAAAGAAGTCTGTTGGATTTACACTTTAATTCAAAATCAAAACCACCTCCATGTGTGTTTCCTTTTTTGACTTCCTCCTCTCTAGGAAGTTTCTGACTACCCCCTATTAGGAAGTCCCTACCTAATACCTTCCTTAGCCAGCTCTGTACCACCCTTAGCTGGTCCCATTGGGATGGCCATACAAAGCCAAGCAACTTTGTTCTGTCCCTTCTTTGTATAGCCATGTCATTACCATATGGGTAGAGGTTTGATGGCCTTTGTACTTACTGTTTCTTCTGCAAGGAAATGCTCTTCCTAGATGTGCACAGGGCTCCCTCCCTGTCACAAGATGGGTTCCCTAGGAAGCCCACTCTGAAACAGACTTCTGACCATTAGATGTGAATATTTATGGGGGGTACACTTGGAATCAGCTGTGAAAAGAAGGGAAAGGAAGGGAGGTAGTGTTAGCAGCCTCAGCTAGCCCTGGGGGGAGACTCCGAAACAGAAATCTCCCACGAGGTAGGTCCTGTTTGGGCTTTTCTATCCCCACCTTGATTAGTCATTGGACATGGGCCACCTTCAGGAAGGACACGGCCTTGAGAGAGGCTCCTGGCACCAGAGGCCCCCCCCAAACATTCCGAGGCTGAAGGTTGTCTTTTGACAGCTCTCCAGCACCTGGGGCAGAAAGTCCTTCCTTGACGGAGGACCTGGGTGGCACACGTCTGCATCCGTCACTTCATACAGACTCTTCATAAAGGTCACCTCCTCAGAGACGCCCTTCTGACCATCCTTTAAACTACTCCCATTCCTAACCCCCAGATACTGAGATCAGGATGTCAGCAGGGTTGGCTTCTCCCGAGACCTCTCTCCTGGGTGTGTATATGCTCATCTTCTCCCTGTCCTCACATGCTCTTCTAATCTATCTGTGTCCAAATTTCCTCTTCTTATAAGGACACCAGTCATACTGGATGAGGGTCCACCCTAATGACCTCATTTTAACTTAATTACCTCTTTAAAGACTTTATCTCCAAATGCAGTCACATTCTGAGGTACTAGAGGTAGGGCTTCAAAATTCAAAATATGAATTTGGCGGGGGGGGGTGGGGGTGGAGCACAATTCAGCCCATAACACACAACAGACTAAGTTTCAAGGTTAGCCAAATTGATGTTAAAATTAATGTGTGTACCATAAGATGACCCTAAAATAAATAAGCATCAGCTCACACAGAAAATTCCAGAAGGTTGCCTAGGTGTGAAAGTAATTGAGGGCATGTAAATAGAGAGGCTTACAGGAGTGCTTTCAATCATTTGGCAAGTGGACAGGCTTGGTCTAGCTTCAGAGTCGCACTGCAAACCTGCATCCTACACCAAGGCACATACTAAAAGACGATTTACTATCCAAGACATTGTATTGAAGAATGACTTGACCCCAAAGTGAATAACTTCTGGACCAGTTGTGTCAGTAATACTGTAATAAAGACCAAACATGACTGTATGCTGGATCTATTCCTTTAACTCTAACCTTTGTGCTCTGTTGCCTGTGCTTAGTCATGCTGGCTCTGGATCTTTTGTAAAAAAATTTTGCCTATAGCGTGAAATATACAGGATAGCCTATTCTCAAGGCTCTGACCTTTAAAAGTATAACACTTTTCCATTCATATAGAGATTAAAAGTTGCAGAACAGAGAATAGTATTTGTCCTGTTAGAGGTTTGCAGGAACATTGTGACCAGACCTATGTGGACAGCTGCAAGAGCAAAGGATTCCAACACCAAGAAATTTGTGACAACCAGCCACACCCCCTCCCCTTTTAGTATAAAAGAAGCCTAAATTCTAACTCGGGGAAGATGGTTCTTTGGGACACTAGTCCATCATCTTCTCCGTCTGCTGGCTTTCCAAATAAAGTCACTATTCCCTGTCCCAAAACCTCGTCTCTCGATTTATTGGCCTGTTGTGTGGCAAGCAGTATGAGCTTGGACTCGGTAACAATATCTTGCTATTATTGTTAAAGTGTGTATATATATATATATATATATATATATATATAATGTCCTTACAAAGGAAATCCTGAGGTGGTTTCAGTGTTTTAGAACTGAAGTAGGGGTAAAGTGCTGAGTTAATGTATCAGAATGTAGACACCCTGTTTTCCCCTATCAGCCTCCCCAATCAAACCTTCAGGATTTGAAGGAAATTGTGAATTTCATCCACTTTTTCTTTTTACCTAAAAAGACACTCTTGTCTTTAAAAATCTTGTTTCTTAAACTGTGACCCTTCCCAGCAAAATCAGAATCACCTGGGGTCTTATTAGCAGGCAGCATGGCTCCCCCAGACCCACTAAATGTGATTCCCTGGGGATGGGACCCAGTCATCTGCTTTTGTAACAGGCTCTCCAGGTGATTCTTATACGCAATAAAACTTGAACATTGTTTTTAAAAGCTGATGAGGGTCTCATATACAAAATATTTACTTTGGTGGATAGATTTTTTTTAAAAAACTGCTCCTTAAGATAACAGGAAGAGAAATATTAACAACAATAATAATTTTGTTTTGAACATAGTTGTACATAGTTAGCTCAAAGGCGTGAATGAATACTAAAGTCTATCACATGACTAAGGGCTCTCCCAGCATAGGTAAGAGTGGGCATGGACCTTTCAGGTAAGGTACTCCTGGTCAGTGAAGGTCCCACCTGTCAAGCAGCCAAGTATGTCCTGCTGGGTCAGCTTGCTGGACTCCTGTGGATGCAGCCAGTAAGGAGACGATGAGCCCACCTGAATTTTTACAGTTTGTAACACTTGGCAGAGGAGATGGCATGAGCTTCATCTTCACATTCGTTCCTCTTGCCCGACAAGTTACATGCCCAGTGTCCACGCCAGGTAGACACTGCATGCACAGTTATGACAGTTGTGTCATAGCAAGGAAGCTCACGCTTAGAAAAAAACCCAATCTATTAAAGGAGCTATTAGTAAACCTGTCCATCCACCCCTACAGAAAGAGAGGCAATATCTTTATTATTCTGATCAGGAAACAAATCTACCTTCTGACTCAGAGAGAGATATCATTTTTATCACCCTGGACTATCTCCAAGGATAGAAGGAAACCAGCTTCATTATCCTGGAGAATAAGCAAATCTGCTCCCTGCCTGGAGAAGATCTGCAAATCTCCTTGAACAAAGCTATCAATGCTTTTTGCTCAGAAGACATCCAGATATGCCAGGATTATCTCTCAGCACTACCTTTTAATATGTTTTGCTCTGATGACTCAAAAGTTAGCCTGGGTGTTAAGAGAACTCAAGCTTGTCTTCTTGCATTGACTCCAGAAGGTAAATCTATTTAATACTTTGTATAATCATGAACTCAGGCTTCAAACTTTTTAAGTAGTGCATCCTGTATCTCAAGCAGAATCTTGCATGTAGCCTCAATGTATAAAACAGATGAAAGCAGAGGAGATGAGGTGAAGCTGTCATGAGCTGGGACTTCTCCTCAGCCCCTTTACCTTTATCTCCCTGAGTTGGATTCTGGATCAACTTGGCCTCTGAGCAACCTCAAAAGCTCATATCCCTCAAAATACAGTTGAAAACCATCACTGTACTAAAAGAGTGATTGCTGTTTTATAATTGCTAGCCCTCCTCAGCAGGTTGGTAGGTTATCGTGCAGTGAGAAAAGGGATTAGGGTATGAGTAAGTAACAAACAGTTCTTCCTGGCAGCAGTAGAGGGGAAAGCTGGTGGTTTTAGTCACTAAGTCATGGAGGAAAATAGTTTAGTTTCTGTTACAGGAAACATGTCCAAGCATGTCCATAAAGGATAGTGGTCATCTCTGTACCCTTTTACTTACTTATTCGTGCATTTATTTTTTTCAGCAAGAATATCATATCGATATCGATAACCTACTAAATACCAGATGTAGTGTTAGTGTACAAAAGTGAATAAGACATGATGCCACTAAAAGGAGGGATAAATAGAAGCAAGTATTACATCAGTAAAAACTAAATTTTTACAATGACAACATTACATACATGTGCCGTACGAGGGTATGATGTGTTTCTGTGACATCTTCTGCTAGTTGACTCTTTCTGCCTGAGACAGTCATCAGAATATATGCAGCAATTCCTTGTGTTGGAGAAGACGGAAAGCCTTGAGGGACACTTTTTTTTTTTTTTTTGGCCACGAAACGCGGCACATAGGATCTTAGTTCCCAGACCAGGGATTGAACCTGTGCCCCCTTCAATGGAAGCGCGGAGTCTTAACCAATGGACCACCAGGGAAGTCCCAGAGGGACACTTTTTAAAATCTACTTGCTTTCCCACTCTGAGGCTCAGCTGGCCACAGACCAGGGGCTGAGGTTCCTTTCTTCCAAGCCAGTGATTCTGGTTCTTGGACAAGGTGTTGAGGAGCACTGAGAGCAGCAGGGACTGTGACCTCGGGACTTTTTCTGCAGGAAGAAAACAGCCCAAAGATGAGAGTGATTCACGTGGGTACCCGCAAGAGCCAGCTGGCCTGCATACAGACGGACAGTGTGGTGGCAACGCTGAAAGCCTTATACCCAGGCTCGCAGTTTGAAATCATTGCTGTGTCCACCACAGGGGACAAGATTCTTGATACAGCTCTCTCCAAGACTGGAGAGTTTACCAAGGAGCTGGAACACGCACTGGAGAGGAATGAAGTGGACCTGGTTGTTCACTCCCTGAAGGACCTGCCCGCGGTGCTTCCTCCTGGCTTCACCATTGGAGCCATCTGCAAGCAGGAGAGCCCCTCTGATGCTGTTGTCTTTCACCCACAATTTGTTGGGAAGACCCTAGAAACCTTGCCAGGGAAGAGCGTGGTGGGAACTAGCTCCCTGCGGAGAGCGGCCCAGCTGCAGAGAAAGTTCCCACATCTGGAGTTCAAGAGTATTCGGGGAAACCTCATCACACGGCTTTGGAAGTTGGATGAACTGCAGGAGTTCGGTGCCGTCATCCTGGCTGCAGCTGGCCTGCAGTGCATGGGCTGGCAGAACCGGGTGGGGCAGATCCTGCACCCTGAGGAGTGCGGGTCAGGGGGCTCTGGGAGTGGAAGTTCGAGCCAAGGACCAGGACATCTTGGATCTGGTGGGGGTGTTGCATGATCCTGAGACTCTGCTTCACTGCATTGCTGAACAGGCCTTCCTGAGGCACCTGGAAGGAGGCTGCAGTGTGCCAGTGGCAGAGCATACAGCTATGAAGGATGGGCAACTATACCTGACTGGAGGAGTCTGGAGTCTGAATGGCACAGATAGCATGCAAGAGATCATGCAGGCCACCATCCATGTCCCTGCCCAGCATGAAGATAGCCCTGAGGATGATCCACAGCTGGTGGGCATCACTGCCTGGAACATTCCACAACAAGCCCAGCTGGCTGCTGAGAGCCTGGGCATCAGCCTGGCCACCTTGTTGCTGAACAAAGGAGCCAAGAACATCTTGGATGTGGCACGGCAGCTCAATGATGTCCACTAACTGGTCTGTGGGGCACAGGTGCCTGCGTTGCTGGTGCCCAGTGCCTACATCCCAGCCCTCAGTGCCCCATTCCCATTGCTACCTGGGGGGTGATTACCCAGGGGATTGAACTGCAGGGGCAGAGACTTACAGAGACTTGTCTCACCTTGGGGCCTTGGTGATGGCTTGTCTCCTCAGTAGGTGGGGGCTTAGTCTCTAGAGAAAAACATCTAACAAGCCACAGCCTTTGAATGTAACCAACTCTACTAATAAACCAGATCTGAAGGTGAAAAAAAAAAATCTACTTGCTTTGAATGCACTGAATCTTATAAACTCTAAATACTTTCATAATTCTTAAATTTTTGTGACCAACTAACCAAATTGTGCATCAGAAAGGCTTTTTCATATAAATTACATCCAGCTGCTTTTCTAACAGGATAATCACAAATAACCTAAGCAGAGAATAATTTCTCCTTAGGGAAGGGCCTAGAAGCTTAAAATTGATAATATATACCTTTTATCAAAAATGATGATGATCTCTACTAAGTGTTCTAGTTATATTAAATCGTTTAGTTTAATTCTCATAATTACTTAATGAGTTAAGTACTGTCTTACTTTTGAAGTGAGAAAAGGGAGAGTCAGGGCTGCTAGGTGATTGCCCAACATGCTACAGGAAGTATGGGCAGGTCTGTCCACTCCCGTTCCCAGGCTCCACAGAGCCCTGTTCTGTGCTTGAAGAGCAGGAAGCCACTGCCAGCTCCTCTGTACCCAGTCATCCTTTCAGCTTTCATCATAAAGGGAAATTCATGTCTTTCATCTTCTCTGACCAGTAAGCTCCCTACATCTTTCCTTTCTCAATAATGTCTAAAGAAATATGAGAATATATGTAACCTGGGGTATGAATTTCCCTTTTTAGTATTCAGAAAGACTCTTCTGCAATAAAGAAAGAAAATAAATTGGTAGAAGAAATTCAAAGACTGTTAAATCTTGACAAAAGTTTGAATAGATGAAATAATTTTTATCTTCATGTTGATGACAGAAACTTTAGAAGAAATCACTTGAAGATGAATTTTCTCTTTCAATTTTGAATTGAAAGAAGATAGCAAATAAATGTAGCATATACCAGACTGGGTAAAATTATCTTTATCTTTTTGCTAAGAATCATTAAAGTAACACTGATATACTACTAAACAAAAATGCACATCTTTGGATCATTTTTTAAATATAACAAACTCGGGAATAGAAATAGGTTATAAAATCAATTCATAGACTAGTTTAACCTAAATGAATACTCTTGCTCTACAAAATTTTTCATATAATATATTCACTAATTACATTCTGTTGAAGATATAAGAGCTTTATTTGCCATATTTATACAATTTTAAGGTTCTGCTATGTCTAAATAGCCAGGAATAAGACTTCTCTTTAATTCAAAAGCTAAATTAAGTCTATATTTTACTTTTAAAACATAAAAATAATCAAGAAAATGCTATCTGTCCTACAGTTCCTTTTGTTATTAGACTAGCCACTGGGTTTTACTTCAGCAAAAAACCATGAACTGACGCCTTATTGAATGTACTGTTACATAGGAAAAGCAAATACTCCAGCACATGTGCAAAAGATTTCACCAAATGTAAAATATTTGGTTTAAAGTCTTTACACAGCTGCCTGGGGACACCAGTTCACTAATGCCTGAAGAGTGTCTGCCTCTGTCTCGCTTCCAGGTAGACAACAATCATACCTCTTTCCCATCTGCTTTCACTGGTAACCTATGTAAGGTTGAGAGTGGGTGAGCGATTACAGGAAAGTTAAGAAAGAGGGGCAGTTCTAAATAAGAATGCATGATTCCTACCTCTGTAAGCAAATGGACCATTTCTTAGGTTGCTGGCAGATGTTGAGATAAGGTGGACAACTTATCAGTCAAGCTGAAGATACAGGGAAAGAAAATCCTTCCTTCCAGTCATTGAGCCTAACATTTAACCACACCCCAACCAGAGTTAGTAACTGTCACATGACAGAGGGGGCCATCCCCTTCTCTGACAGGAACCGCTAAAGAAGTGCCCCTGGCTGGGAGCTAAGAGTCCTCCAAGACCATGGGCCTGCTGGATCCACTTCAGGGATCCACTTCACTGCTAGCAGTTCTCACCTAAGCTGAGAGGCACTAGGTCTTCTCTTTTTAACACATCATAAAATATCAAGAACTTCCTGGGCATGACACAGGGATGCCTTCCTAATTGTGACAGTTATGTTCCTAATGAATTGCCTCTCATCTGAATTTCTGCAAGTGTCATGTGCAAGTGTGGACTATTCACTATAGATTCATATAGATTTGTATGTTTTACTGCCATTCTATTTCAACTCCAAATTAGTGTCTAATGATTTAGCACCATTTCATTCTCTTTCCTCCTTCTGCCTCAGCTTCTCTCCCATAACCAAATATGTTTAAACTTCCTAAAATATCTGTTTAGTAAATGGGATCATGTGCATAAGTTGCCCAAAGCAGGAGACACCCACTTCTGTACTGAGTATAGAGGCTAGTGATTTCAAAGTGATCTCAATAAATGTGTTGCCAGCCAGCCCCTCCTTCCAAGCAGCTGTAATATGAGCTCATGCTATATTTAATTTATTAGCCTAGGACAAGTTAACTGCATAGTTTCCACAAAATAGAACACGTTGTTTATAGTAACTACATGTTAATTCCTTTGAACACAACAGTAATTATACAGGGACTTTGCATCTCTCGACAATCATGTGATTAACTGGTGTTTGGTGTTTTAAGTTGGGTGTGAGGTCAGCATCGAGACAGACAGGGTTTGTGCATCAAAGGACACCTTAGTATCCTCACTCTGTTCCCACAAACTTTGCTTCTTGTTTAATTCTAGCGGGTTTGCACACAGCTCGCTGGGGTAGGAGGGCTGCTGCCCAGTAGCCTTGAAATTTAAGACCAGCACACAGAGGCAACAAACCTTTTCGGGGCACAGAATGCCATGTACTCAAGGAAGACAATATCAGCGTTTGCCCAGTACATACGCATCTATAAAAAGTTCAGTAAAAACACAGGTGTAATGGCTTGAGTTTTATGTCTCAACAGAACTTTAAAATCATACTTCAGGCTGAGTACTTCTGAGAAACGATTACACTTTTCAAGATGTTGGAAGGTATGTGGCTTTCAGGATTCTGTCTCATAAAGACAAGAAAGAAGAGTCGCTTTTGCCCGAAGTGCTGACTTGGCTTTGAACATCACATTTTACAGAATATTCTGCTCTGGGTTATGTTTACAGCAGTGAACCCATCCGTGCTTTTAATTAACATTCCTCCATTGTTTAATTAATGGTCTCCTCTTTCCTCCCCAAAACCCTTCCTCAGCCCCTCCAGTTTTGATAAGAAAATATACCAAATATACCATTATTTTTCCCTGAATACCCTGTTTTGATTAGTTACTTCAACAGAAATCACTCTTAGGAGAGTGAGGTCACAAAAGGGGAAGTAAAGAAAATGCAAAAGTGTAGAAAGCAGTCATTTCACAAAGCACAGATTTCATACCCAAGGTTAATAAAATGCAATCAGCAGCCTGACTCAGCTTATAGACTATAAAACCCCCTTTTTCCCCCCTTCTCCTCCCAACTCTTCAGGTTAGATGGGAGAAATGTTCCTTAGATTTCAACCCTGGTGGTTTGGGGTTGACACCTCTATAGGACTCTCCAGGTTTCTAGTTTAATAACTTAGATTCTGGCATTTGATCCAGGTGTGGAAGCATTCAGGCCATCGCCCGCGACACTGAGGCCCTGTGTGCAGAGAACGTCAGGTCGAGGCCCAGGCAGCCTCGGCCTGCCCTGCACAGTGACAAGGGCCCCTCAGCCATCTCTCCTGTCCTCTGTGTCTTGTAAAGCAAAATCAGGAGCCACTGGCCTGACTTGCCTGAGCCCAGGAAGGATCACTCCTTCTGATACAGGTATCAGTTCTGTGACAATTCGTTTTCAAGTGGCTCCTGGGAATGATTTCAGAAGTTCTGTAAACTTTGGCTTTATAAAACCAAAATTGCTTTCAGAGGCAGATTTAATTTCCAACAATGGAAAAGGTGAGTCATTACATCTCAGCCTCCCTTGCAGCAGAGGAAGAGAAGAATCATCTCTACCATCCTTGGATTTCTATATTCACCCCAAAGAAGCAGCCTATAGCAGTTTATCATTACAAGTCTTATATATTCACTAAGTCTCAGTGTCAAATATGTACAGTAAGCAGAATATATATGTATTATATAGAGAGATTTTTTTCCTTAAACTAGCAAGTTCATTATAACAATAACAAAATCAAAATTAAATAAGATGTAGTGACACAACGCCTTTGAAAATCCTAGCAGGTTATTCCCAAGCCCACAGCTCTCAGTCGGGACCCCTGCTCTCGGCTCTGACCGCAGCCAAGTGGCAGACCTGCCGGCGCAGCTGGTCCAGCCGGGCCACCTTCTGCGAAAGGCTGTCGCCGGGGTCTTTCACTTCCAGCAGCTTGACGTGATGACTTTGGGGGGCTCCACACCACCAGGTCAGGGAAGCCCACTCGGCAGTGTCAGAAGTCCACTGCCAGGCGCCGGGGCACGCCGCTGAGGACGGGCCCCCAGGCAGGACACACGATCCTGAGCTTGTGAACAGGAGAGAATGATCCCAGCTGACAAGGGAGGCCAGCCTGCCTTCCTGAGCCTGCCACGCGTCTGCCACCCAGGCCGTCAGGCTCTCCGCAGGGGTGGGCGTTTCTGCAGACGTCTGGCATCCAGTTCATGAAGATAGACCGATAGATGATAGATAGATAGATAGATAAATAGATAGACGCAATAGAGGAGTAAAAGATTCAAAGAAATGAGAAAAATAGTGGAACATGTCGAGAACATATGTTTCTGTGGTTCAAATTTCTGATTTTAATTATAGATCCACATTTGAAGTTACTTGAGAATTGGCATGCCTCCAATCATTGAAAAGCCCATCAACCAATTTCTAAAGAGAAATAGCATTTGAAAATGTTTAAATCATTCTGCTCTCCTTCAAAAGAAAATGTGTTAGAGGCAAAAACTCTTAGCTTGCTCTGTTCTCTTTACAAATTCTATAGAGTCTGATAAGTTTGTTTATTCATTTAGAGTCTGGTAATAAATATTTAACATTCCACTAAATTAGATAATATGAGTAGAAGAATTTTCTGAAACAAGATATTTACCGGGAGAACATTGGCTACTGGTTTCAATATGAATAATTCTTTTATTTGTAAGTTTTCAAGTCTTGTGTTAGTAAATATTAAAGTATCATGCATTGTAAGCTTTTGAGGGAGAGCATGGAGTTTTCACTGTCTATAACTTACATAATAAAATTAATTCAAAAAAATAAAAATAAAAATAAATAAAATTAATTGATTTTCTACTATTTACAAAGCACTGTACTAGACACTTTGAGAATTATACAGATTTTTCACTTAATACAAGCTCTATAAAAAGCAATTATGCTTATAGCTTATGTTTATTGAGCACTTACAAGTGCCAGGCTTTGCATTAAGCATTTACATGGATTATATCATTCAGTCTTCACATTAACCCAAAAAAGTGCTATTTTATCCCCATTTTATAGAGAGGAAATGAGCCTCAAAGCTGAGCAGCTATCCCAGCATCTCCTGTTTAGCAAGTAGCAGAGCAGAGATGCTTCTGTCCCCAGAGCCTAGGTACTAACAGCTCCACCTCAGATCTGCTCCTCCTTCTCAAAGGTACTTTAGTCTAATGAGAGGATGAGACTAAGGATCAAAGGGAAAATCGCATAAATACTGCCTAAGCCTGAAAACATGCATGTAAAATTTTAAAGCAGTAAAGAATTGCACGCATGTTTGCTAAGTGGGAAACTCACAGGTAATAATTTGTGACTCCTCTTGTATCAGTTTATATGGTTATTTAATCCATACTGTTGTTTAGTATCTTGCACGTATATGAATCCTTTCCTCAACTGGATCCTGACCTTACCAACTGCAGATTGTGTTTTCTATTTTAGGAATCTGCCATAGCTACTAGTGCAATGACACATACATAGTAAATGACTTATAAATATTTGTGGAGTGAATGAATGAAGGAATTACAGGCAATTAAGGCAATTTTGTATATGGCTGTGTGGAGTGGCTCTACTCAAGGGAATGGCAATAACTTACATGAGAGAGCAAAGGGGTGGATAAGATAAATGAGAAAGAAAGGATAGAGCAGGGAAATGGGCTATAAAAGAAGCAACATTTATGGAGTACTTACTATTTGAAGGGCTTTAGCGGCAGTGAACCACTCGTCACAACAATCCTATGAGATACTACTATTATTATCCCCACTTCAGAGATGAAACACAGAGAGGTAAATAATTTAACATCAGCCAGGCGGGAAGTCGCTGTGTCAAGAACTCATGCAGTTTTGTTCTGCTCTTGCCCACAGAGAGGGTCCAAGGTGCTTTGAGCGTCCAAGTGGCCTGCTAAGAGTAAAGGAGAACAGTCAACGGTTATAATGAAAGTTCTTGCTTGGAACGTCAGAAAGTTATAGCACCACTAACACTGAGAGAAAGCTGAAATGGGAGAGCACAGGGGCAAAAGAAGCAGGCGTGCTCTTTTTTCCACGTTCAGCTTAAGTGGGCTCCAGAACATTCCCAGGAAGTCATCTTAGGAAAGGAGGAGTACAGAAGGCTGACCTGGGGACCACGGGGGTGGGGTGAAGGGAGTTTAATAATAATAAAAAGAAAGACATACAACAACAACTGACCTTTGTATAGCCGTTTATATTTTGTGTTTAGTGAGATAATTAACATGCATTCTAAATTCACTGGCTGAATATGGTTATTCTATTCCCATGTACAAAGTTACTTGACAAATTATTTTCTTGTTCTTCACAGTTCTATAAAGTTGTTATGTCTCTAGGTGTGGAGAGAAAAACACTAAGACTCAGAGTTTTAGGGACGTGTCGCTGGTCTCTCCTCTGATTAGAGGTTTAAGCAGGTCAGAGCCTGACTTGGCTCCTTCTTGTCAAGTAGAGTACAATTTAAAGGAAACCCATTCATCTGTCGATGGACACTTAGGTTGCTTCCATGTCCTGGCTATTGTAAATAGAGCTGCAATAAACATTGTGGTACATGACTATTTTTGAGTTATGGTTTTCTCAGGGTATATGCCCAGTAGTGGGATTGCTGGGTTGTATGGTAGTTCTATTTTTAGTTTTTTAAGGAACCTCCATACTGTTCTCCATAGTGGCTGTACCAATTTACATTCCCACCAAGAGTGCAAGAGTCTTCCCTTTTCTCCACACCCTCTCCAGCATTTATTGTTCGTAGATTTTTTTAACATCTTTATTGAAGTATAATTGCTTTACAATGGTGTGTTAGTTTCTGCTTTATAACAAAGTGAAGCAGTTATACATATACATATGTTCCCATATCTCTTCCCTCTTGCATCTCCCTCCCTCCCACCCTCCCTATCCCACCCCTCTAGGTGGTCAAAAAGCACCGAGCTGATCTCCCTGTGCTATGCAGCTGCTTCCCACTAGCTATCTATTTTACATTTGGTAGTGTATATATGTCCATGTCACTCTCTCACCCTGTCACATCTCACCCCTCCCCCTCACCATATCCTCAAGTCCATTCTTTAGTAGGTCTGTGTCTTTATTCCCATCTTGCCACTAGGTTCTTCATGACCTTTTCTTTTTTTTTTTCCTTAGATTCCATATATATGTGTTAGCATACTGTATTTGTTTTTCTCTTTCTGACTTACTTCACTCTGTATGACAGACTCTAACTCCATCCACCTCATTACAAATACCTCCATTTCATTTCTTTTTATGGCTGAGTAATATTCCATTGTATATATGTGCCACATCTTCTTTATCCATTCATCCGATGATAGACACTTAGGTTGCTTCCATGTCCTGGCTATTGTAAATAGAGCTGCAATGAACATTTTGGTACATGACTCTTTTTGAATTATGGTTTTCTCAGGGTATATGCCCAGTAGTGGGATTGCTGGGTCGTATGGTAGTTCTATTTGTATTTTTTTTAAGGAACCTCCATACTGTTCTCCATAGTGGCTGTATCAATTTACATTCCCACCAAGAGTGCAAGAGGGTTCCCTTTTCTCCACACCCTCTCCAGCATTTATTGTTTGTAGATTTTTTGATGATGGCCATTGTGACCGGTGTGAGGTGATACCTCATTGTAGTTTTAGTTTTGATTTCAGTTTCTCTAATGATTAGTGATGTTGAGCATCCTTTCATGTGTTTGTTGGCGATCTGTATAACTTCTTTGGAGAAATGTCTATTTAGGTCTTCTGCCCATTTTTGGATTGGGTTGTTTTCTTTTTGATATTGAGCTGCATGAGCTGCTTGTAAATTTTGGAGATTAATCCTTTCTCAGTTGCTTCATTTGCAACTATTTTCTCCCATTCTGAGGGTTGTCTTTTGGTCTTGTTTATGGTTTCCTTTGCTGTGCAAAAGCTTTTAAGTTTCATTAGGTCCCATTTGTTTATTTTTGTTTTTATTTCCATTTCTCTAGGAGGTGGGTCACAAAGGATCTTGCTGTGATTTATGTCAGAAAGTGTTCTGCCTATGTTTTCCTCTAAAAGTTTTATAGTGTCTGGCCTTACATTTAGGTCTTTAATCCATTTTGAGTTTATTTTTGTGTATGGTGTTAAGGAGTGTTCTAATTTCATTCTTTTACATGTAGCTGTCCAGTTTTCCCAGGACCACTTATGGAAGAGGCTGTATTTTCTCCATTGTATATTCTTGCCCCCTTTATCAAAAATAAGGTGACCATATGTGTGTGGGTTTATCTCTGGGCTTTCTATCCTGTTCCATTGATCTATATTTCAGTTTTTGCGCCAGTACCATATTGTCTTGATTACTGTGGCTTTGTAGTATAGTCTGAAGTGAGGGAGCCTGATTCCTCCAGTTCCATTTTTGTTTCTCAAGATTGCTTTGGCTATTCGGGGTCTTTTGTGTTTCCATACAAATTGTGAAATTTTTTGTTCTAGTTCTGTGAAAAATGCCATTGGTAGTTTGATAGGGATTGCATTGAATCTGTGGCACATATATACAATGGAATATTACTCAACCATAAAAAGAAATGAAATTGAGTTATTTGTAGTGAGGTGGATGGACCTAGAGTCTGTCATACAGGGTGAAGTAAGTCAGAAAGAGAAAAACAAATACTGTATGCGAACACATGTATATGGAATCTAAAAAAAAAAAAAAAAAGGTTATGAAAAGTCTAGGGGCAGGACAGGAATAAAGACGCAGATGTGGAGAATGGACCTGAGGACACGGGGAGGGGGAAGGGTAAGCTGGGACAGAGAGAGTGGCATGGACGTATATACACTACCAAAGGTAAAATAGATAGCTAATGGGAAGCAGCCGCATAGCACAGGGAGATCAGCTCGGTGCTTTGTGACCACCTAGAGGGGTGAGATTGGGAGGGTGGGAGGGAGACGCAAGAGGGAGAAGATATGGGGATATATGTATAGGTATAGCTGATTCACTTTGTTCTAAAGCAGAAATTAACACACCATTGTAAAGTAATTATGCTCCAATAACGATGTTTAAAAAAAATTAAAAATAAAAAAAAATAAAATGGGAGTAATAATATGCATTTTGTAAAGAAGTAAAAATAAAAATAAAGGAAACCCAGTCCGAGCAGCCTTCCTGACCTGGCAGCACAAGCTAAAGCTCCCCCCTATTCAATTGGTCTTTATCTTATTCTCTATTGTCTATGGCAACAGAGCACCCACCCCTATGGCTAATCTCTACATTTTGTTTATTTTCTATTTGCTCTCACTGGAATAAAAGCTCTATGAAAGCAGGGTCTGGGGTCAGTCTTGTTCTCTGATCTTTACCCACACAATACCTGGCAAGCAGTATGCACTCAATCGAGGTTTGTTGCAGAAATGAGCGAAACCCAAATCCCCATTCCATCAATAACAGTGGAATGTTGGTTGAAAAAGCAGAGGACTGTGGAGCCATGTATCCTTGTGGTTCCCCCCACTCCCACTGTTCTGGCTATGAGATAACTGCTCGTTTACAAGAGTTAACGGGGCAGCAAATGAAAGAAAACAGGAATTAATCAGGGAACTTTACAGGAAACTCTTCCCGACATAGAAAAGTGGTTGTTTTGGGCTGAGTAACACTGGTAAGATGGTAGGGCAGCCAGATGTAGAAAGCAAACCGTGTAGCAGCAGTATACCAAACGGTCATTTTGTATTTACCTGAGTTTACAGTGAGTTTACAGTGATAAATATATTAATTTATTGTCAGTTCCTACTGAAAATACATGCTTTAACAAAAAATTCACATTAAATATAACATCTTTAGAGTTTCTTTCCCACATCCCATATTCTTTTAAGAAGTTTCTTTTTAAAGTGAAAAAGTCAAGTGCATTGCTTTGTCCACACATTTTTTCTGGGATCTTTCCTGCCGCATCCAAAGGTAAATCACTTCTATTTGTTTACTTGATTAGTTAGCAATCTGTCCACAACCTGTATATGACCCATGATGCACAGAATTTTCATTTAAACATCTGAATCATAATAACTTTCACATCGATCTATGGGCTTGTGTGTTCTCCTGTTGGAAGAGAACCTTGGGAATTTGTGTAAAGGCTGAACAGAGTACAAGAAAAAGTAGAGTTCTCCCAGGTCCACCACTGACCAGCTGTAGTACCACAGATAAGAAACGTGGTGCTGGAGTCTGTAAAATGGGGAGAAGAACCCCTAATTTACAGAGTTGTGAGAATTAAATAAACATGTCTGGCAAATAGTAATAGCTCAACATTTAGCTATCTTATCACATAACGTTAGATTCCTGAAAAGTTGTCCAGCTTCTATGCGTGGGGCTTTAAGGGCCTTTCAATCCCTCCTGTTCCTTACAGTGGATTTAGGGGTTATAGAGAAACAGCCCTCTCTTTTCATGGCATTTGAGCAAAACATATTTCTCTCCCGCTTCAGGTGCATCAAAAATCTTCATAATTGCTGCTGAAATTTCCAGTTCAGCACTCCAGGTATGGGTTTCTCTCTGTACACCACCTATGAGACATCTGGTCATGGCTTTTATGTTGTTCAAAGGCCTCCCCTGCAAGGACACCTTTAGGGTCTGTGCAACCTGACCAATCTAACCCCCTCTTCACAGTGTCCAAGAAATGGACGGATAAGATGGAGGGCTTGATTTGGAATTAGTGGCAAGGTGGGATTTTGTTATGCCCAATTTACATTAAGTCCTAGGGATGGAAACCGGATGCCAGAGACTCATACAGCCAGATAGACAAGTTCTCTGCCTTCTGAGGTCCTTATTTACAAATCCAGATAAGATAATTTAAGCTTCCATATAACTATAATTCCATACTTTTGTGAGGGTGCCCTTCTCCAAGTTCTTGGCTGTTTATCTCCATTTGTCTTGGCATGTTTCTCAATCCACACCACTGTACTGGTTGTCACCCATCCCCTGCTCCAGGTCACTGCAGATCACTTGAATCAGCCAGCATTGCCCACCCAAATTTTCCTGGTATGCGCTAACAGAGATCCCTCCCTAGACACAGAAAGCAAAGCTAAAACCAAGCTAACCAAGGTATAGCATTTAACAAAACTTACTGAAGACTTGGGGATGTGGAGAGGGAAATAGAATAAGAAAAGGAGAATGTAATCCTACACAGTAACCGTCTCTGATCCAAAGGAGGCAGTGGTCAAGGGCATGGGCTTGAGAAATGGACAGCCTGGATCAAAGAGTGAGCTTGACAGGTTATTTAAAATCTCGCTGTTTCAGAAATCAGCCACCCCACAAAAATATCCTGAATAAATGAGTCACCATAAGTATTACTTAGACTTCTGCTCGATGCCTAGAGAGCATCCAAGAACCGTATGCTATTATTATTGTTGCTGTCATTATCATTTCTGCCTGTGTCTCTTTAGTGCTCAGCTGGCCATCGCACTTTAGGGATTAACCCACTTCCTACAATATCATTCTCATTACTCATCCATCCCCCACGTCTAAATCTCCAATTTTTCTGGGATTCAGAAATTGGTGAAAAATCATTCTTGCCCTTCGGTAAATTCATCTGCCATCTACCCAAACGAAAGACAACTTCATTATTATGTAGCTCAGTTAAGTTTCTTATTAATGGTATCTCCCCAATAATGGAATAGTGTTTTTATTTTGCTCTGTAAACCACAAGTTCCATTAAAGTGCTTTCTCCCCAGAGGGGTATCATCCTTGAGGTGATAGAGGCAAAGAGGAGACAGACAATAAAATAAATGTATAATTTATAAAATTATAAATATATTTATAAGTGTATATAATATATTTAAATATTAAATATTGTTTTAATTAATATGTTAAATTAATTTTAATTGATACATATTAATATTTAATATATTGTATGTTATATTTTATATTAAATATATTTAAAATTACAAACAAAATGCAACAAAAAATGCATAATTACTAATTAAGAAGAATACTAATTAATTGCTGCTGAAATTTCCAGTTCAGCACTCCAGGCAGTTCTCAGTGATCAAAAATAATCAGGGGGGCCACATCAGTTTATGTGGTCAGGAAAGGCCTCTTTGAAGAGGTGGCCTTTAAAGAGAGACCTCAAGAACGAGAAGCAACCAGCTGGGCACTACCACTCCATGCGGAACAACATTCTCCCCTTCTTTGTTCTGTGTTTGGGGATCAGCACAGATACTTTTATGCAGGGAGTGTCAATTCCTCTGGAACCTTTCTCCCGCAACCCAAGAGATGAGTAACAGTTGATGTTAACCAATCATGGCAATGCTGGTCCCCTTCACCAGTGATTGGTTTTGAGGTAGATGTGAGGCTATATTCTGGCAGGGAAGAACATAAGCAGATTTTGAGACTGTGATGCACTAAGCATGCTATGTATGGCTGAATAGAAAAATACAAAAGGATGTATCCTTGATGAACTTATTGTGTCATTGGACAGCCTTGAAATCTGCTGCCAGACTTCACCTAATGTGAGGTGAGATAAATAGACTTCACCTAATGTGAGATAAATAAAATGCTATTTGTTTTAGTAACTGTTAGATTTTTTTTCCATTATTTGCATCTGAAAACATTCCTATTACAGCAAAATAGTGGCATAATCATATTTTTAAGAAGATCATTCTTAAGGGGGATCCTCTGTTTTGGGATCTTTTAAGAAGATTCCAGTGCTATATGGAAAATTGGATCACTAACTAAACATTACTGTAAATTTTCTGTGGTGAGTACAATTTAGGTCACAAATTTGTAATCACACAGACTTAGATGCAAAGGGAGACATTACCATAGAATGAGAGGAAGGACTTCAGAAACCTCTCACCTTAGGTGGAGAGTATCTGTTGGATAAGTGTTGGCTCTTCTGAGAAAAAGCAGAGTTAAGTCGCAGTGTAATTGTCACATCAGACTTCATTCCGTCTTTTCTTTATGCCAGCTGGTTACTGTTAGGGACATAATTCTCAAAGTCCTTCTGTAGTAAAGTTTATGATATTTCATATTCTATGACTCATTCTCTGCTGTTTTACATAATTTCTGTGAGAATGCAACTCAGATGTGGGATACAAATAAGCCTTCATTTCCACGGCCAAAAAAAAAAAAATGCTTGAAAAAAAAGAAAGGTAATAATATTGTCTCTTGATAAAGAGGATGAGGTCCTTTAGGATAATGATACAGATGGAATGTGACAAGCAATCAGGGCTTCACATTTTTTTTTTTACTATATCAAGACCTTCTTCCGACACAAAAGTCATCAATGTTGCTGAAACTTCAAACGGAAAAATAAATAAATCCTGAACTTTGGATCCAATTAAATCCCATCTGACTAAACTCACTACAGAATTCTCACTTCTGGGAGGATTTGAGTCAAATCAAGTTCCACAGCCCTGAAATTTTATGCCTCTCTACTTAATACAGACCTAGCCAGAAATTTTCCATAGGATTTAAATAGTGAGGAACAAGTAGTAATGAGGAAATAATACCAGCTAGAATAAGACCTATGCTCCAAACTGTCAATGGCAATCAATGAATTAATCAATCTATGTCAGATATTTTCAAAAATCTACTGTCATCTATTTCATATTTTTGTCATGAAATAATTATCAAAAATATGTTTTGTGTTTTTTTGTTCAATATTACATATTTTTCCAGTCTCTTTTTCCCCCAATAAAATTGTTGTATTTATCATTAATAAATGTTTTCTGCAGGCTTTTAAAAATTTGTTTTTTAAATAATTAAGTAAGGCATTACTTCTGATATGGTCATACCACTTGTCTTACAGCAATAAAGTCGACTTCTTTTAACCTGCCTAATTGGTAAGGTACAACTTCTGAATGAGTCAGAGTTCTATAAGTGCAAACAACAGAAATAGGCTGTGGTTAATTTATATGAAGAAAACTTACTGAAAGATATCAGACCTCATTATCTGGCAGTAAGTCTAGAGAACCAGACTTGGAAATGTGCAAAGACAAGGTATCCCTGGTGGTCCCGGACCTGGGGAGACGGGCATAGTGTCATGGTGGCAAAGATCCAAACGTCACCCCTGGATTAGATGAATTCTTACCATTTTCTCTGTCTTTAATCTTTGACCCAAGACTTAGTTTCAATCACACACTCAAACTTCAGTTAAGAAAGTGTAAGGGTCCCTGGAGTACAAGCCCACCAGCTTGAATCAAAAAAAATTTAATAACAATAATAATAATACAATTATTATTCCTCTAAAAGAAATGTGTTGTCAAGAAGGGGTAATGAATTCTGGGCAGTCACAAATTGCTGTTGCCCAATATACCGTCCCTAACCATTTTTTGTTAATTACCTTACCTATTTTCAATTCATGGTTAAATGAAAATAATTCTTTACAGCCATTCTGAAAACCCAGGAAGCTCCTTGTCATCTGCTTGATAACCTCAGTCACTGAACTACAGGAAGGGCTAAGTGGATTTTATTCAAGCTGGAGTTCAGAGTGGTGGAGTTCAGGGTTTTCTCCCCATTGCTGAGTGGTGATACAATCTGCTGATTTGATGAGAAAGTGGCTTGTCACATATTACGTTGAGTCATAGGGAAAGGTATGGATGGCGTCACCTAAAATGATGAGATCAGCTGTGCTTCACTTCTCTTCCACACCAGCTGGAATGTCTCCTCCGCAGACATGGCTTCCTTCTCTTCCTCTGTCCTGTATTCCCCAGAATGCCCAGTTCATCCCACACGTTGACTGTCCCTGTTGCTTCCTTGTTCCTGTTGGTGACTTGCTTTTTTTACCCTGTGAATATCTTACCCCCTGCATGCCCCCCCCCCACGAAGCATTACAAAGTGAGGCCAAGGAATAATGTTACTATGCTTTTTCCTTTCTCTTTAGCAAGGAAATCCTCCTGTTCTTTATTTTTACTGGGCACAGGGTGTCTCAGAAGTCCTTATAGGAGAGGTGCTAAACTAAGGAGGACAGTTACCAGCTGTTTAACAGCTCAGACTCATCAAGGAGCAAAGTGGGAGAAATACTTTAAGAAGCACTCATATTCTTCACTTAGGTTTTGACAGAGTTAACAGTAGTATTGAGAAATAGTCAAATACAGCCTGTTGGGTAGTTTTAAGAAAAAGATAAAAATTTTGATTACATATTGGCTTTTCTCAGGGTAAGGGGAATGAGGTAGTTTCTTGTCCCCTTGCTGAGACAATTTTCTTATCCTGTCTGTTCGTAGACAGGTTTCCATCCCTGATTGCTAGCCCAGTTATTGTATAGATGGTTAAGTTAGAGATACTTTCAGAGAAGGAGTATACTTGAAAGTTATCAGAAATAATTTGGACAAGCTTCTCTTCATTTTCTTTCTCAAATAATGGAAACTGTCATAAGAGCCGTCAGTAGACATGTATCATTGCTTGGACAGAGCAATGTATAATTTGGTCTTGGAATCTGAATGGCCCACAAATATTTCACTGAACTTTTCAGAGAGGTTGGTTCTCCTCAAAGCTGAGTCAGAAGTTCATATCCTACTACCTTATTAATATCCCTGCAATCAAGGGAACAGAAGAGTGAGGAAAGGAAGATGAGGAAGCCAGTAGAAAGATAACTTACCAAGACCATCTTCCCGTTTTGCTTCTGCCAGATCCAGGACAAAGCAGCCAGGCCATTCCTGCCTGCCCAGAGCCCCCGAATATCCACACCTCGGCACATTTTTCCCTTTCCATACTAGGTCAGTAACTACTTGTACTACTTATAACACTGCCTACAGGGAGAATTTGTTCAAGACTGTCCTTCCATCCCTGGGTGAGGCTATAATATGGTGGCAATCCACTTTCCCTAACATTTATATATTGTGAGAATTCATGTGTAAACTGGGCCTAAGTTTTCTCTTTTTCCATCCCTTAGTCACAGGGGACCACTCAGTCTCCACCTCCCTCCCCCATGAGGCCCTAGGTGTGAGTTGATGGAAGGGCAGTGGTGAAACAGTGACAGGTGACATGAGAGTTTAAGATACATGTACATGTAATTTATTCATGGCTTCTGGACATGTTCAAGCTAGGGCCCAATGTTTCATTTCTATCATAAGTCTACTGATACATCCACCCAAACTTATCACTCATTGTATCTGATAATACCATGGTGGGCAGCTCTAGCTGTGGAGGCACCTGATGTTCCATGATCAAACACATAGTTACTACTCGAATCTGATAAAATATCCAGAGACAATTTTGATATGAGACCATTCCTGTCATCCCCAATTCCTGGACCTCCTAATTTGTGTTGGCTCTGTCCATTTCAAAGCCTGGTTCTTCAGCCTTTCTGCCAATGAGTACCTGAATCCTTCCAACAAATTCCCTTTCTTCCATTCCTACAAAGTGAATTATGTATTTTTGAATAACATAGGTTATCACCATGACATTATTTTATTGATCTGCTAGAGAAAAACATAAGAAACTGAGTTTTCCATTGTGCTCAAGTTACAAAGAAAGTAGCTTGGGTCTTTCAGCTCTACAGTAAAGCAAAGTAAGACACCACAACACTATTTATATCTAATCTGATCCTAGACGTCCTTCTGTGGCTCTTTCACATCCAATTCACACAACTTTTCAATGTTATGCATCTAAATAACCTAAGAGAAAATTACATATCTCACTCCAGAAATTATGCCAACTTTATATAAAAGAAAAACTACAGAGATTTTTGCATACCTTAATAAGGATTATATTATATTTTTTGTATCTTCTTAGGTTAGTTTAGAACATTAAAAGTGGAAAAATATCAATACCATTCTTAGGCTCCTTTTTCCTCAAAAACAACTTCCTAGAAATTGGTCATAGAGATAGCCAAGTGGCTGGAGGACAGAAGTGAAAGGGAGACTTTTCACTTAAAATTTTCCCTTAAAATTTTGCATTATGTGAACAGACATCTATTTAAAAAATAAAATAAAACAAATAAGCTGCCAAGAAGGAGGGTAAATAATCCAATAAGTACTTGCATGTACGGATGTATCTTTATATGATGGAATAATAAACATCCATTAAAAATCATATGTTTAGGCAACTCTAAATAATCATGTTCAGGGATGCACACTGGGTGGTAAAAATGCAAAGAAAAATAAGGAAACAATTACCATAAAGTCATTAGGGCAATACATTTTAGCAGGGAGAGAGAGGGTTATGTTGGACGGGTGTTTCTAGGGTTGCTGAGAGAGGTAGTAGCCGCAAGAGTGTTTACCTTATAATATTTCATTTTGCAGTTTTCTCTATTTGTGTTATATTTAATATATAAAATTTTTTTAAAAGAAAATATTGTTTTTTAAGGATTTTTTAATGGTATAATATAAAATTCAATGGGAAAAAGAAAGATACACAATTCTGTATGCAATATGATTCCAATTATGGATATGCATGTTGGATATTTGTAGAAATAGACATTAAGACAAATATACAAATGTTAATTGTACTTTTTAGTTTTTTTGTTATTTTATGTAGTTGCCATATTTTCTTTCATGTAAAATATAATAATTTGTAAGGTGAAAGTTTTATTACAAACGATGAGGTGATAACCCTACTTTGTAGGGCAAATATTAACCATTAATCCTCTTCAGTTCCTATAAACATAGGCATTTAACATGATATAACCATAAAATTTTAGATCTAGAAAAAAATCATGAGACCATCTTCTCAGACACCTATATTTTGCAGATTTAGAAACCAAGCAGTGGATAGGTTAACTGCATTGGCCAGGATCCAGGATTAGTTAGTCAAAGACTTAGGAGAGGGATCTGTCCCCCTTACTCTGTACAGAGGGAGGACACAAAGCCTTGCTCTCTAAAGAACACTTCACCACCTTTTCAAAACATGAGTATGTGTGAATTAGAATTAAGCAATATCACCAATGAAATGTAAATTTGTAATGCAATAATAACAACAAAGCAAATGTCAAAAATTAATATTGGAGAAATTTTATTTTTGAATTTTTTAAAGGAAGAAAGAAACAGCAGCAACACACCTTGAACTTCTATAAGACCTGCTTGAATTCACCCATCTAATATAGTAAACATAGCTTGTGACTGCAATAAAGTCCATCGTTGTTGCTTTTAATGTTTTAAAAATGACAGAACCTATGCGGCGACTGCTTTAAATCAAGCTTGTTTTGACAGGCTGTTTCTGAGTTCCAACTCATTTGTACTTTAGCCTCACTTCTGTGCCATGTAGACCCAAGCAACTTAGACAAACCCCATGTGACCTCAACTGTACCTCTCAGAGAGAAGGAAAAAAATAAAAAATAATAGACAAATTACTCTCCCTAAGTTCTAATTGCCACCTAGCCTGTTTCTATTGTTTGACCATTTTTTAAAAATTAGTTTTCTGAACCCTTCAAGTTTTAACTCTTTAATATGTAATATTGGAACTCTCTTCCCCACATTTTACTCCTTGAAAGATAATCTCCAACCTCCAACCTTCACTGAGTACCTACTATGTGCCAGATGCCATCCTCAGGCTTGGGATACAGAAATAAGTTAAACATAGTTTCTGCCCTAAAGAAGTTAGTTATTTAGTGGAGCAGCTCGACAAATAAGCTGCTGATGGCAATAAGATGTTGTTGGTGCTATAAGGAAATCAATGGATGTTCTGTTCATGGCACTTTTTACCAAAGAGTGCTATCAGCTAATATTTAACACATGTCTGGTCTACGCTTCCATCCCTCTCCACAACGTCTTAGGTCCACAAGATGAACCCAGTTGAATCCCTACAGATCTGAATCCCCAATTCATGTCAGGCTTATATAAGCAAATAGCTTTTCTATCTGAATGTTCAGAAACAAACACTAAGGATCATTTACTATACAAATTCCTCAGACATAATTTCAAAGACTAGAGTAAAACAAAAAAACTCCTGATTTATCTTTACCTTTCCATGAAGTGGTCAGAGAATTAATTCCATGAAGGGGACTATGGAAGACACTGTAATTGGCTAACCATTCCCTTGTAAACAGAATCTCAATTTTATTGGGGGCAGCAATGTGTACTGCCCATAATACTTTGTGAGATAAGTACCTTCCCAGACTCCTTTCCTAGTGAGGATACCAGCATGACACAGTCCTGCCCATGAGGCTTCATGAAAATCTGCTAAGAGTCTTCTGAGAGTTTTTCAGTGTTTGTGAAAAGGACAAGACTAAGAAGAGAGCTTCATTTGCCACTTCTTTCTGAACTGAAAGCAGATGAGATGTTTGGAGCTATGGCAGCCATGGAACAATGAGGTGACAAGAATAAAGACAAAATCCAGCATGTGAAGGACAAAAAAAGACAGAATTTGTATCCTTGGAAACATTTTAGAGTGACTGCCTGTCCTAATTTCTGTTAGGTAAACATTAAATGTCCCTATATTTTAAGCCACTTGTAAATGCTTATTCTGTGACTTGCTGCTGAAAGTATTCCTAATGCAGATAAACATCCATCCTGTTCATCTCTCCAGCCTCAGTACTGAGAACAGTGACTGACATGGAGTAAGTGGGCAAAGAAGATTCGTTGAAAGTATTATAAATGAATAGATTTTTAGATCAGATACTAAGATACCTAATCTTGTGGGTGGTAAAGATATTTTATTTATTTTATATTGAATTTTTATTTTGAGCATAATTTCTCTAAAAACAAAATATTCAATGAAAATTTTGTTTGCCTTACACTGCTTTTTCCTTGCTAACAAAATCTCAAATTTGAGGGCGAATAGACCCTTCTCCAGTCCAAGGAAAATCTATCTTGCTGGTCCAAGCCAATCATGGTAGTCTCATACACTTTATGCAGTGAGTTAGTGTTATTATGACTGGCACGCAAGGCAGTTGTGGCCAATGGGGCTAATTCTTCTGCGAATTTGGGGGAAAGGTATTCATCACTAAGGAAATATGGTGCTTGGAAGGAAATGATCCTCTCCTCAGGTTTTCGTGTGATGACATGCTCTGCAGCAGCCATCTTGCAAAATGAAGGATGAAGCATGAGGATTAAGCCACCACACCAAGAATGGGAACCTGGAGAGATGGAAAGAACTTGGGTCCTTATTGACACTGTTGGGCCAATCCAAGAGCCAAACTCTCTCGAGATTCCTTGCAACATAATAAAGATACTGCAGGTAAAGAATCATTGGAAAAGAGGATTTGTCCTAATTCAAACGAGGCTTTCCAATTTTTAATAAGGAATATGCATTAATGTGTTACTTGTTTAAATACAAGTTAATAGCAAATAAAAATATTAATGGAAAATGTATTAAATATATTTTATGTGTGCTCTTCTGTCCACATCGTCTGGTCCCTGGCCCTATTCTTGCTTAAAACTTGCAAAGAACCAGACCAAAGTTAACAGCAAATAAGTAGAAATCTCTGCTGAGCTCCGACTCTTAATATCTTCTGTGAACACTGTTCCCTCTGACTTCTTAGCATATGTTTCTTCATTTTAAAGTGCCTTTTCTGCAAGTTTTCACTGCAGTGAAAATGTCTCTTTCCATCTAGGCATATTATTGAAATATTAAAGCTTGTCATTGGCCACTGTGTCCCTGGTGTAGCTGTGTCTAGTTAAGTGAAGGACTTCTGTTGAGCAACTGATATATATGATCAATTTTAATAGCATTTCTGAAAAGCACTGATAAATTTAGAGGTTCCTTAAGATGTTGAAAGTTTGAAGCCACGTAGCAACGTTAAGTTGTGACATTTATAAAACTTGGCAATTACTTTTTTGTTGATTTATTCATTCACATTCACATGTCCTCCCTTGGTGCTAGGAAAGCAAAGAGCTAGACAGGCATAAGAAAGATTTAAAACCCTCACAAGCTAGGCAGAGACAAGAACCTGAATAAAACTGAAGCTTAAAAACAAAGAATAACAAATTATGCTTTATAGAATGGAAGGAAGGAAGGAAAGAAGCCTTAGTTCATAATATGTTGTATGATTTAGATTTTTACTCAAGGGGATATTAGAGAATCACAGGATAATCATCCAAATGTAATAATTTTCAAATAACTTAGAAATAGTATGGTCTGATTTATTCTAAGATGTGCTGTCATTAACTTAAAAATATATCTTTGAAGAAAAAAAATCATCATAATACTGTTAATCTTTTTCCTATAGTAAATCATTTTGTATTGGCCCTATTGAAAACCTTGTTATTTATTACCTTGTTTGAAATCTAAACTGTCAAGAGTATAGAAAAGCATATTTTAATGAAGTTTAAACTTGTTGTAACCCCAAACAAGTAGAAGACTGAAAATAAGACTTTAATCTGTCAGCCAGGCAATCTTCTAAACCTGGCACTAAATTCTGTGAATACTCCTATCCAAAAGGTCAGCAGAAGTAAAGGCTTCATTACACAAGTTGATACCAGCACTATGTTCTTTGCCAAGAATGCCTGGTAAAATAAAGAATTCCATTGTTTCAATAGATTGACCTAGCAACTTAGTCAGAAAGGTTTTCTTTATACTAATTTAGTTGAAAAGACAGAATAAAGTCAAATAACTGTTTTGAAGTAGAAACACTTCAAAATAGTACTTAAGGGCTCTGAAATTTGATAGATCTGGATTTGAATCTTGGCTCTATGAGTTGTGAGACCTTAGTAAGTCAATTTAATTTCTCTATGACTCAATTTCTCCATTTGTAAGATTGATGATAATAATAGCTCAAACACAGCAGAGCCTGCTGGCTGTCTCTCAATACACATTCTCCCCTTCTTCCTTGGCAATAGAATCTTAATTCTAGGCATTAATTCTTAATTCTAGTCTGGGCATAAAAGTGACTGAAAAATAATCTCTTTTACAACTGGGTGTGGTCATCTGCCTAAGTTTTGGGATACATGTGGAACTGATATGTGTTATTTCTGGGAAGTGTCTTTAAAGAAAGGGGGCTTGTGACCCCTTCACCCTTCCTTCTTCCTACAGCTGGAATATGGACGTGATGGAAAGAGCTCTAACATCCTCCTTTGTCCATGAGGGAACCTTGGGAATGGAAGCTGCCAGAAGTATGAGACAGGAAGAGACTGAGTCCCTGCCACCATTGTCATATCAACCCTGGACTGACTACTTCTGAACTACAGACATACCTCAGAAACATCTCAGGTTCTGTTCCAGAACACCACAATAAAGTAAATATCACAATAAAGCAAGTCACATGAATTTTTACTTTCCCAATGCCTATAAAAGTTACATTTACACTATACTGTCATCTATTAAGTGTGCAATAGCTTATGTCTAAAGAAACAATGTACGTACCTTAATTAAAACATACTTTGTTGATTAAAAAAATGCCAACCATCATCTGAGCCTTCAGAGAGTCAGAGTACTAACATCACGGATCTCTGATCACAGATCACCATAACAAATGTAATAATGGCGAAAAAGTTTGAAATATTGCAAGAATTACCAAAATATGACACAGAGACATGAAGTGAACAAATGCTGTTGGAAAAATGACACTGACAGACTTGCTCAACACAGGGTTGCCACAAACCTTCAGTTTGTAAGAACACAGTATTTGCGAAGCAAAATAAAGTGAACAAGCACTATAAAACGAGGTATGCTTCTACTTGAACAGGAAAGAGAAATAAGACATCTGACTTAAGCCATTGTTTAAAAGTATTTAATTCTTCTCTCTGTCAACCTTAATCCTAATTGATAATACTCCCAAAAAGAAAGCTTTTGAGAATTAAATGAGATAGTGTGCCAGCTGTATAGTAAGTGCACAACAAATGATGCCTGTTATTATTATTATTATTCAGACAATATTATGCCAAATATTCAGCAAAATAAAATATATATAGAAAAGTTTACCTTTCAAACCAATGGTATTAAGGAATTAAAAAGACATTTATCAAAGGATAAACTCTCCTGAGATGCAACTTTTTGTGTTATTAGAATAAATTACTTGCAATAAAGAAAAGAAATCAAACAGCTCCTAATCCCCATGGTAACTGCATATTTTCTTACATCAAGTATTTCCTAATGTTCTCAGTCTAAAGGACACTGAATTTCAATGAAATATTTTAAATGGAAAATAAAGGTATGTACGTGTGGTATCCCGTAAAGCAAAACCCTCTGAGTGATGGATCTCCTGATGATAATCTTAATTGACAAAAATTGCACTATGCCCAAAAGAAACAATTTTGGAAAGGGAAATAAACTCTAAAAGCTCAAAACAAGGACTATTACTGGAAAAAATATAGATAGATAATAAATAAAATTATATATATATATGATTTCTACATTAGAAATTATCAAGAATCATTTGAAATTGTCCAATATGTATCATAGACAATGTCCAAAATAATGTCATAAAAAGATTTCTATTAATGCAACCCAATAGTTTTTTAAAGAATCCATTGACATGATTTTCGCCTCTTTTCCATAACTCTGCTGAGGCCGGAGCTCATCTTAGATTGCTATTTCACTTTCCCTAATAAGAGCAATACAAATTTTGTTAGTTTTATTTACCTTTATAGTTACTTGTACCTAAACTCACAGCCCAGGTATCTTGAGGCCCTGGCAGAAAAGACAGGAATAAATTTTATAATTGCTAAGTATAAAATTAGCATTTTAGGCATCCCTATTGCAAAGAAAGAACTAGCAATGGAATCTAACAGTGGTAAAAGATAAAGACCATATTCACTTCACCAGGATACATTTTTGAGACTGAGAACAAAAAATAAAAGGATGTAGGTATCAACATTAAAATTTCACATGTAAACAAATGTAATGCTCAGAGGTATTAAATAACTTGACCAAGGTCACACAGTTTGTGTGCAGTTGAACTAGGATTTGATTCCAGATCTAACTCTGTGGCGAGGGCTCTTTCCAGCAAGCCATCCAGCCTCCAGCATGTACTGACAGCAGAAAGTGTGAAAGCAGGACTTTGCCTTTAATACTTGCATACTTGCAAGAGTAACATAATAGTCATGAATGTACCTGGGAAGTGGCAGAAAAGATAAAAAAGGGACTCAACATTGAGAAATTCTCATTAAGATATTTCAGCTCAAAGAAAACATACTCTTGAGGACTGATAAGTTTTAGAATTCAATATCTTTCAATTTTAGAAAGAAAATAGGGTACATATATATATTATGACACACTTCCTGAAGGATCTGGATAGCACCCATTACCAAACACATTAATATTTCTATAATGAAGCATATGAATATCCACAGTAAGAGGGATAGATAAAGACTATAAAAGCCATGCATCAGCTCAGTAGTTTTCATTGCTAAATGAGTTCAGGTCAGGTCAGGTTTTGAATTTCTAAAGTACTTCCTCTTTTCATAGCTTTTTGGATTTCATAATTGCAGGTAAGGGACGTAGAACTGTACTGTGTCCTGTCTTACCAGGTGAGGGAAATACTAATGATAAACTGACTGAGTTACCAGAACTGACTTTCCACTAACAGAGAGAAGACACTGTATAGGCCAATAGTGTTCCACATACTTGGCACAAGATTGTTTCCTGTTTTGTGACTCAATTACAATTCATTATGTGATTCAGTTGAATTAAAAAGTAGGCCATGAAAATGAAATACAGGTCAGTCTACTAAAACCCAGGTAAGCTATTAAGTAATTCACATGTGACAGTTCCAATTCAATGTTAGAACTATAGTTAACTTCCAACGTTTACACTTAACTTGCAAATAAACAATTAAGAAAATTAGAAGTTACTATAAATAGATTATTAGTCCCTGAAACTCAATCATCAGTATACCATTAAGGTTCATCCTGTTCAGATTAAAGACATTTGTTACCATACTTTACTTTGACAAGTGGACTTGAAAAAACACTCAACACATTAAAATTCAGCAGGCAATCATTTCTACCCTGTAACTAGATAAAACTGTGGGGTGATTTAATGTGTCATCATCTGTCAACTGTTGAGGAGCCTCTATATCTGGATCCAACATATTTTAGAACTATAGACAAATTTGCAAGTAAGCATATAGCTATCAAATAAAAATTAACCACTGGACCTCTTACATCATTATACTCTAACATTCATTGATATTTTTTCTCCTCTTCTGTGTGCATCTCATTGTTTCTTCAGTCTTCCTTGATTCTACATCTCATGAGATGTTTACGCAATTCTTACTTTCAAATATTGAAATAGGTTGGTCTTGGTCTTCAGATTTATCAATTAATATTGCTAAGAACTAGGAAAAATAGTAAAACACAAAAAATTAAATTAGGCATCTGAAAAAGATTTTGGCACAAGAATTGTTCCCCTTAATAAACTTCAGACCTGTGTTTATGGCATCATGGTCAAGGTGACAGTGGTTACTATTCTTTTTTAGTTTTTCTCTTATAAACAGGGGGTAAAGACGCCACTTAATTAGACCATGTGCCATAGGACATGTGCTAATGGATAATCAGTTTTAAAACTGAGTAAGAAAAGAAAAAAAATAGCACATAATTTTTCAATTAGCGCACAGAAAATAATATCTGGCTTGTCATATCTTAACATAAAATAAGTCAACATTACTTTTTATCAGCTCTCCATTTAGTTTTTTTCTCAATCTAATTCTTTCAGAAGAAGAAGCATCAGGAAGAGGCAACCACCCTTCTGTGTAGAAATGCAAAAAAGCAGCTAATTACCTAAAAAACTGAAAAGATATAAACAACACCTGTAAAAAGAGTAAATGACAGATGTCTAAATGCCATAACTAAGTCTTACAAGTATTAACATTAAGCACCAAAATTATTTCCTTCCTAAAGAAACATAATTTGGAAACAAATAGCATATATTTTAGAAACTGCCCCTTGACCTGTATAAACTGCAAAATAAGCAGATGTGCCTCCCCCTCACTGCCACCCCGCTGTAGCTCACTAACAGTTTAAGTTTCACCCACCCACTTTCTGGCCCTACCGAGCCTTTTTCCGCCTTTTCCAGTATCATATGCAGAGTGGATTCCAAATAAACTTCAAGCTAGTTTTCAACAGATAGCTAACTCTAAAATGTACCTACATGGCTATTTTATGGATCACTTAGAGAAAGACTGTTAGACCAATGTGAATCTTACTATAAAATTATTAATCTAATTCTCTGATTATTTCTATGGGATAATTGATGGCCGAAGAGTACTGATTTGTTCAGGGGCACACACTCCCTTGGTGGCAGAGCCCAGACTAGAATCAAGCCATCTGAGTCCCTCTCTCATGCTTTTTCCCACAAACTCCCTGGGATGATGCTTTATGTATCAGATCACATCACACAGTGAGAACATTTTGTGAAGTAGGTGCCTAAGTCCTTTGTCTTCCATATTGGGCTCCTGAATTTCTTATCCCAACCCCACATTTATGCTTTTCTGATTTTATAGGATTTTACATTACATTTTCTCCAAAGCATTTCAACAGCTACACTGCAAACTACTTTTTCTGCTTTTATTTGAATGTGGCTGAATAATTTTCATAGTTATGAGGATAAGAAACCATATCCATGATGTGAGATCACCACTTATCTGTTGAAAAATTTTAGTGAGAGAAAAAGATGATAAACAACAAACAAATAGTCCTTGTAGCAGATAATTCTCATTAGGAGACTCTGGCTGAGGTGTTGTCAATGGCCAGAGTTCTTTGTCACTCTCACCAAGACTCCTTCCATAAGCAAAGAGAACAGTGGGAAGCACTTCCTCTTTGAAATAGAAAAGGTGCTACTATACGCTGAGTGCTCCCCCAAATTATATTGTTCATATTAGTCAAAAGAACACAATAACAGTATAGTGTAAAATAGTGTAATGGCCAGAAAACAAATATTTGCTCATATATTTACTCAGATTTGCTATCCCTTGGGCAGTAGGGGCAATACTATAATGCTGTCTGCTACAGTGGAAAATTCTGTGCATCTGATCAAGTACTATGTTCAGACAAAGAGGTAGTTATATGATCTCCTTTACAAGATTAAAAATTATCAGAAAACAACCATAAAGTAAGGATCCAGGGTGTTTACTATATTGCACTGTTCATATGTGCTTTCTCAGGTATTGTACATAATATGATGCTTACAAATGAAATCCCATATCAATCTGCAAAAAGCCCCTCAAAACAGGGCCAAAATATCTTACCCTCCTAGAGCATTCTGGTCTGAACTTTTAGCTGATCACCTACTCCTGGCATAATAATGCTTTGTTGTCATTCCCAAGTTTCCAAGATATAATCATAAAAACAGTAGGAATAAACCAGATATAGAAAAGGTAGAATTTTACCCATAGGCTTTTAACTTGATTTATAAACTGCACATATTAGCAATGTACATTAATATAAAAAATTATTCCATATTCAAGCCCAGTATCTTCTCAAAACTACCACAGCAGATGCTCTAAAAGTACACCAACTTTGGCCTTCACCACACCTTGAGCTAATCAGTGAGAAACTTTAAGGTACTGTATCAAAGTATTTTTTTAAATGTAACAGATATAATTTTAATTATGTATGTATTTTTTATGTCCAACCTGTTTCAAGAAAAAAAAGATGTGAAATAACTCATAACTTTAAAAAATATAAAAACAAAATGATTAAACCAGAAACCTTGAGAAAGATTGCAATAATAACTCTGAGCTTCCAGGCAGTCAAAGCAAAACAGAAATTCAAGGTGTTATTTTCTTTCTTTCCTTTTGTCTGATAAGAAAAAATATACAAATTCATGTGAAAAGATAGATTTTTTTCTTTTCCTGGTACTAAATCATAGAAGAAATTATATATGAATGCCAAAAACAGACGTTGAATATCATAATGTTACCAAATCCAAATTTGTTCTGCTCACTGTATGACAGGCCAGTAAATCGGGACACAGGGTGCTGGGGCAAGGAATAGTGACTTTATTTGGAAAGCCAGCAGACCAAGAAGATGGGGGACTCGTGTCCGAAAGAACCATCTTCCCTGAGTTAGAATTCAGGCTTTTTTATACTAAAAGGGGAGGGGGTTTGGCTGATTGTTGCAGACTTCTTGGTGTCAGAAACCTTTGCTCTGGTATCTGTCCATGGAGGGCAGCTCATGATGTTCCTGTAAACCTCCAAAACAAATGTTATTCTCTGTTCTACAAATTTTTGTCTCCATATGAATGGAAAAGTGTATACCTTTAAAGGTCAGAGCCTTGAGAAAGGGCTATCCTGTATATTTCAGGCTATAGGCAGCATTCTTTTACAAAAGGTGCAGAGCCAGCATGACTAAGCACAGGCAACAGAGCACAGGGTTAAGGTAAAAGAAACAGATCCAACATGGAGTCAGATTTGTTCTTCCTTATTACAGTGACAGACAGAACTTTCAATTGTAGTTTCTGCAGATACTACAGAGGCATTCTTCATATTAGCATTTTCTTAAAATGGAAAAAAAATTAAGGAAGTAAAATTGAGGAAGCAAAATGAGCATAACTGTCTCAGAAAACTAAATGAGTGGAGCGGAGCATTTCACAATCTCTTGTTCTAATTTGATTCAGGGATTTAGCTTAGAAAAACTAGAGCAGCATTTCTGATAGTGTAGTTTGAAGATCCCCTGAATCAGATTGTTCAAGTTTCCTTTTCAAAGATGAGGATTTCTGGACCACACTCTAAAACTACTCACTCAGAATTTCAGGTGTGGATCTCAGGAGTCTCAATTGTAGGTAAGCTATCCTGGTGAATTATATACACGAGGTGCTGGTTATTAGTAACCTTTCAGGATCAAACCCACCTCTCTATACTCGGACTTGTGAGGCTGAGGTTGTGTTTCTGTGACCACATTTCTTTTTTTGCCACCTGGCTCCCTGTTAGGTTCTGCCCATAGCGGGCACTAGAGAGAACAGAAATGGAGGAAGGAGGCCAGTTTGTTTGCTGTTCCTGTCAGCTTCATCCCACTGCAGCTCTTCATCCCAGAAGTGTGGTTGATTCCAGTAGCAGGCGGTTCCAGTTTCTACTTTGTTTCCAATCTCATACAACCAGCCCCATGATGCTCCCTCTTCTCATACACTTTATGCAGTGAGTTAGTGTTATTATGACTGGCACGCAAGGCAGTTGTGGCCAATGGGACTTCAGCATCTGCTGAAGTCTGGGGCCCACACCCCAGGCTCTCCTCTGAGCTCCTGAGGCCCCAGCACCCCCTGGGCAGCTCCTCACGTCAGAGGTCTGGATGCCTCCTCCAGGTTCTAGGTTCTAATGACCCAACTTTGACCCCTTGCTTCCCCAGGCCCAGTGGTGGTAACTGCTTCCTGCAATTACTCTCTCTGTGTTGGATTTGTTCCTCTTCAGTCCTGCAGTACCTATATGTCCAATTCCCTATATAAATGGTCTCTTAAAATAGATGTTGTGGCCTATTTTTTCCTGACTAGGACCCTGGCTGATACAAATGTTTGAGTTCTAGTGTCTTCGAGGACTAAGGTGACAACTAATCCCCTAGCCAGGGGATCATTCACAATAGTTTAAACTCCTCTTTTGGTGCCAGTAAATAAAACACTGGTATCAAGTGCCTCAACTACTACCTTGTATTGCCTTAAGAAATTTCAGGATGAACATGTAACAAAGTTGAAATTCTGTCATCACCATGAAAATTGCTTACATAATCTTACCCACATTCAGAGGTAATCCAGTTCTATACAGCTCTGGCTCACTAGTGAGCCTGCGAGTAGAACAAAACTTTTTCTCAGAAAAGATTTTTATTCTTCTTAAGGGCTTCCACAGGAAGTATTGCATGCATTATCTGCAAGATAAAGACAACCTTGACCTTGTATTTGAAGCCATCCATCATGTTACACCTACACAACTCTTCAAACTCATTTCGATGGCCTTTATTAGGGTGTTGCTTCCTCCTGAGCTAGTTGTTTCCTGCCACACTTTATGTATGGATTCTTGACTCCCTACCTTGGCTTGGGCAGTTTTCTCTGCCTGGGAGTCCTCATGGAATACACAGAGACCTAGAGCATGCACATAGTGGGAACTCAACACATGTTGGAACTGGTTGCCATTGCCTCCTTCTACATTAAGCCTTCCTTAGGATTATTCTGGTTTGAACTTCCATAGCAGTTAGTTTGTATACACATTTTACACACAGCAAAGGCATATATGAATCCTATTTTTTGTTACCTTGTTAATTGCTTGTATATATCCAATCTTCTCTCCTAGATTATACATGCTTTAAAATCAAACCCCACAGTACCTCACAGACCTTGCATAGAATAGTGACCAATGCATGTTTGTTGAGTGAATAAATGACCTGCAAATGATCATCTACTTTTTTTGAGTCATTCCTTTCTCCTCTACTATCTTGTAGATATCTCAAAATTTTTTTGCAAATGTAGAGGGTAGAAATAATATCCATATGCCTTATACTATTTCCACAGTGCTATAAAATAATTTTTTCATTTGTCTAGATCTGCATAATACTTTCCATACCTTAACTGTTTAAATTTTGGTGCCAAGTCTATAGAACCACTTTCCACTTTAACTAAGGAAACTAAGGCTCTGAGAATTTAAGTGACCTTATCCAAGGTCACATAATGAGACAGTGCTATTCCTGGCATTTGACAAGGGCTCCTTTCACACACATCACCCTGTCTCTGGGGAAGTCAGGAGCAGACAGTGATTATGCTGGTGCTGAGCGCACCTGACAGATGGCCCTTCCTCCTCTGCAGAGCCTTGCTTCAACACCAGGCGCCTCCTGAGAGCAGTGACTGAGGATTCCCAGCAGCAGTGCCAGGCCGTGTGGCAGGACTCTGGTCAGGCCATGGAGCCAGATTCCTGCTGAAGTTGGACAAGCATCTGTGGGCTCTTGGAGGATCCCCCTCTACCCACCCCGAGCCCAGCCAGGAGCACGGCGCTGGGAGGAGGAAAGCAGCCAGCAGAGAGGTAAGTGTGGCTTCCCCATGTTCCCTCCTTCCCATCTTAAAGCTGAGTCGTCGCTGGCTGACCCAGTCCTTTGTACTTGTTCATAAAGTCTAGCGAGCCACTGACATTCTAACTGGCCCACAAATTTCAAACACGCCGGCCACAGAGAGTGGCATAGTGCACGTGGTTTGAATACACTGAATGAATGAATTTTCTGTTCCTGTTGAGCTCTCTGAAAAATAGGATTCATATATGCCTTTGGTGGCACCCTCCACAGAGATTTGTAGTGAAGAACGTGGCTTTATAAAAATATTTGTTAGTGAATTCCCTGGCGGTCCAGTGGTTAGGGCTCCGCGCTTCCACTGCAGGGGGCACGGGTTCCATCCCTGGTCAGGGAACTAAGATCCTGCAAGCCGCGTGGCCAAAAAAAAAAAAAAATTGTTAATAACTTTATGGAGCATTTAGATAATTTCAACAGGTACCCAGGTTCTCTGGTCTCAAAACATATTATAATTAATATCTACTTTTCCACTGTATAATATTTGATACATAAGACGGTCATATTGCAAGACAAACATTAGATTGGAACAAAGATCAAACCTGGTAAAACTTAATTTCCTACATCAGTTCAAGTAGATAATGTCTCAAACTTTTAAGTAAAAACGTGGCCAGCATTGTGTCACATTCTCACCCCTGGCCCTCTTTCACCCCTCTGGCCTCGCCTGCCTTTTCCTAGCCATCTGGTCTTCCCTTTCTACCTCTCTCCCTTCTAATTCTTCTCATTTCCTTTCCTTTTGTGGACTAGGGGCTCAACCTTTTAAGAAACTGCTTTATTTGCTGCACTTTCCTTAAATCCTGATCTGAGGAGTCAATCCTGTTTGCATAAAATAAAAGTTAGAAAACAAAAAGTTCATGGAGTAAGGGTGGCAGGGAGAATTATGAATTTTATTGCACAGTCCATGGTCCCTGAATTCATGCAGTCAGCAGAGAATGAAGTACAGTTTTTCTGACTTATCCATCATTCACCCACATCTTATATATATTGGTAAAATATGTGCTTAAGAGGAGGTTGGCAGGAATTATCAGAGAGCTAAAAATTATAAATTAATTGTAAAAATATGTCTACAGTTACTGGTAAATTTGTATTTTCACTATTAGAGAAATATGACATTTTGCCATTATAAATAATTATGTAATTTGGCTTTTCACCAGTATTTAGGTGTTTTTGTAGGATGATGAGCAATATTTCATTCTCTGAAACAAGAAAATTAGAATCATGAAGATTAACAGTTGCTGGAGATAGGGCAAGGATAATAACAGTATAGATTCCTGAAAATGAGCAGACAAAAAAATCAATGCAAACAAACTGGCAGAAGGAAGTCAAATTGGAACCATGCAAAATGATGTAACGATGAAATACAATTGTTAAAATAACCATGAGGTTCATTTACTTCATACCCTTTTCCATTCACTGGAGTCAGCAGATCATCTCAAGGTAGGAAAAAGATACCCGTATAACCCTGCAAGAGAAGAGTGGTGGGACACAGCTGCAGAGAAATCTAGTCTAAGAAAATGGCACAAAGGTTAAATCCTAAATGTATATGGTGTTGGCAGCCAGGTATAGTTTGCCCTGCCTTTTATTCCCAAGTCTATAGTTTAAGTGGATGGTCCAAGAAGATGCTCCAGATTGCCTTGAAGACTCAGCCATCCAGACACAAATGGTGCCTTGTACAGCCAAACAGATGGTTTACTGCACAACTCCAGGGCACCATTCACACAGACTATTATGTGAAAGGGGACCCTGACTTTGTGAGACGTGGATACTCCTCAGGGTAAACCACCAGGGTCGTATAGAATAAGAGAAGAAAGCGGGATATAAGTTTAAATATAAAGTATGATAGTGATTTTTTTCCCAAATAAAACATAGAAAAATGACCAGAAGGAAATTATAAAATTTCTGGAAAAATGCCTGAATTCACTTTTCCTTATTCCTAGATTTCCGTATTTTCACATAGAATAAATTAGCAGCTTTTAAATAATTTAACAGCATTTAATAAATTAGTAGCTGAAACTAATGATATGAATTAGGACATTGAAAGTCTCTACATATGTGTGTGTGTGTGTATGTCTGTGTGTTAGGAAGGTTGAAAAAATAAATAAATAAAAAATAAATAAATTAGTAGCTGAAAACATCCAAATTAATACTATTTGTAGCTTTAATGTTACAAAATGTCAAAGATGTAATGATTAGAATGGTTTTTATACAGAAGGAAAATCCTTTAGAGAATTGGGCACTATTTTTCTACATGTGTTTGCATTTTAAACTAGTTTTGCATTTTAAACTATTCAATAAAATATAAGGATTGGCTTTGCTTTTGAAAGCCCTGATTCTCTTATAAATGCAGCAAACTTGTATACTGCACATCCAGAGGCACACCAGGTTTCAAGTGCAGTTCCCTCTGCTCTGAGGTTCTCTCTGTGCTGCCAACCTCTTGGGCTGGCATCTGTCTAGACCTCATACCTGCCAGCAGGAACTGGAACCATGTGATTCCTGGCCCATGGCCAATGGCGAGAGGAACTGTCCACCCCTAAACCAATCACAGGCAGGAGATGAATCAGGACTGACCCCGGACCAGGGATCACTACATATCGTTGCTGCACACTGGGAAAAGGGCAAGGACAGGCTTCGTGAAGCCTGGAACTTAACACAATCTGGGGGTTCTCTTTAAGTGATACAGTTTCTAAAATACAAATTTATTAAGAAAGTGAACATTTATTTAGAATGAAAAGAACACAATATAAATTTTTTTAAATGCCAAATGCCATAGACATCACAAAATTCAGAAAAGAGAGCGTGACATTTTTATTAATTTACATCCTGACACATCCCTTTATACCTTTTTCCACAATTTTTTGTCCACATTCTCTTGGATTGCCTCTTCATGTGACAACTGTGTAATGGTTAATAAAGAAAACATAAAGAAATATAATTGTCTTTCCTCTAGCGTATATTATTTGAAATTGTTGGCATTATTGATAATTTCAAAAAAAATTTTTAGCATCACAATTTGTTATCAGTGATGTCATACAAATTTTCAGGAATGTTATCAAATTTAGGTAGAACTCTATCAAGTTATTTTTTTCACATATGGCCATAAAATTGAGAGCAATTTTCCAAAGTCTAGCTTCTGGATCTGCACCTCTCAAAGGTAAAATCTCCTCGACTATCCAAATACTGCCAGCACCAGGCACTACGGGACTTGCTCATGGCTTCATACCATCCTATGCCGGGGTTGGCACAGCACAATGGATGCTGGGATTATTTCTGGAAGCATTTCTACACGAGGGCAGCTAACTGTACATGAGAGTAATTGCAAACAAGGTAAATATATGCCATTAACCCCAAACCAAAATATTCCCTATACACCATCCCCTTAATTGGATCTCAAATTGTATCTAGGCACATCACCCAACTGAAGGGCAAGTGTGATGGAGGTGTTAGACAATGAAGCAAAAATCAGTCCTAACTGACCAGAGTTAAAATGTCCCATTGTTACAAATTTTACAAAACATTATGACCATGTTAAATCAGTATTCAGATCCCATAAGATTGCATTCTATATATTTGGCAACAGACTATGGGAAAAGATAAGGTAGTGCACAATTTCTTTTGTTATGATGATCAAATTATATCTACTTATTAGTTAATTAGTTAGTAATTTGTTCATGTATTACATTCCTGATGCGAGTCTATACCCCACGGCATGAGGGAGGAGGGGTAGACACAGAAATGTATCACCAGGCCCTGCCTTTGTAGAACTACTGACCTGATAGGGGCATCAAAATCTATAGGCATTCATTTTCTCCTTTAAAATACTTGATAGAGTAAAAGAAAACGATAAAATAAATATATCTTGGCATTAATAACATCTTAATTTTATATTATACACATTAATTACATGAGAAAATAAACGCTAGTGTATAGCTATTTGAAAAATAGTTTGGTTGGACAATCATATTGACATTGTGCAAGGAACAGTGCCCAACAAACTATGGCGTTCATTGTTTCATCTTGAATACAAGGCTGTTTAGCATTTCCATCAGGTGTGGTTGACGGACTGGAGCACATAATGATTACATTTACAGATGACAGCGAATTAGAATAAGTGGTTATTACTTTGGATAGGATTAGAATTCTAAATGACCTTGCAAAGCTGGAAAAGGAGTCATAAAAAGACTGAGGAGCAATTGCATTGAGCAATGTGCAATAAAGTACAATTAGGAATTTTTTATCTACACAAACAAAATGTAGCAAATCCTTTAACTTTTTTTAAATGCAGAAATCACATTCCATCACAAATTGAATACACTTCAGTAAGTATAGCAATTAAAAATTTTTTAATGCTTCATTTTGAATGTGGTTTAACAACACTGTAATTGAAAGGAAACAGAAAATAATGTTTTCCCACTACATCTGGTACCATGCAATCTCTCCTGGGTCAAGGTATACTCTAATTCTGAAAAAAAAAAATTGTTTTTTTTTTTTTTTGGCTTCATGGAGTGGCACACAAGATCGTAGTTCCACGACCAGGGATGGAACCCGTGCCCCCTGCAATGGAAGCGTGGAGTCTTTTTTTTTTTTTTTAACATCTTTATTGGAGTATAATTGTTTTACAATGGTGTATTAGTTTCTGCTTCATAACATAGTGAATCAGCTATACATACACATATATAACCATATCTCCTCCCTCTTGCATCTCCCTCCCACCCTGCCTATCCCACCCTTCTAGGTGGTCACAGAGCACTGAGCTGATCTCCTTGTGCTATGCAGCTGCTTCCCACTAGCTATCGACTTTGCATTTGGTAGTGTGTATATGTCAATGCTACTACTCTCTCACATCGTCCCAGCTTACACTTCCCCCTCCCCAGGTCCTCAAGTCCATTCTCTATGTCTGGCCTTTATTCCTGTCCTACCCCTAGGTTCATCAGAACCTTTTTTTTTTTTTTTTTAGATTCCATATATATGTGTTAACATACGGTATTTGTTTTTCTCTTTCTGACTTACTTCACTCTGTATGACAGACTCTAAGTCTATCCACCTCACTACAAATAACTCAATTTCATTTCTTTTTTATAGCTGAGTAATATTCCATTGTATATATGTGCCACATCTTTATCCATTCATCTGTCGATGGACACTTAGGTTGCTTCCATGTCCTGGCTATTGTAAATACTGCTGCAATGAACATTGTGGTACATGTCTATTTTTGTATTATGGTTTTCTCAGGGTATATGCCCAGTAGTGGGATTGCTGGATCGTATGGTAGTTCTGTTTTTAGTTTTTTAAAGAACACTCATACTGTTCTCCATAGTGGCTGTATCAATTTACATTCCCACCAACAGTGCAAGAGGGTTCCCTTTTCTCTACACCCTCTCCAGCATTTATTGTTTGTAGATTTTTTGATGATGGCCATTCTGACCAGTGTGAGGTGATACCTCATTGTAGTTTTGATTTGCATTTCTCTAATGATTAGTGATGTTGAGCATTCTTTCATATGTTTGTTGGCAATCTGTATATCTTCTTTGGAGAAATGTCTATTTAGGTCTTCTGCCCATTTTTGGATTGGGTTGCTTGTTTTTTTGATATTGAGCTGCATGAGCTGCTTGTAAATCTTGGAGATTAATCCTTTGTCAGTTGCTTCATTTGCAAATATTTTCTCCCATTCTGAGTGTTGTCTTTATCTTATTTATGGTTTCCTTTGCTGTGCAAAAGCTTTTAAGTTACATTATGTCCCATTTGTTTATTTTTGTTTTTATTTCCATTTCTCTAAGAGGTGGGTCAAAAAGGATCTTGCTGTGGTATATGTCATAGAGTGTTCTGCCTATGTTTTCCTCTAAGAGTTTTAGAGTGTCTGGCCTTACATTTAGGTTTTTAATCCATTTTGAGTTTACTTTTGTGTATGGTGTTAGGGAGTGTTCTAATTTCATTCTTTTACACATAGCTGTCCAGTTTTCCCAGCACCACTTATTGAAGAGGCTGTCTTTTCTCCATTGCATATTCTTGCCTCCTTTATCAAAAATAAGGTGACTGACACAAGAGGGAAGAGATATGGGGATATATGTATATGTATAATTGATTCACTTTGTTATAAAGCAGAAACTAATACACCATTATAAGCAATTATACTCCAATAAAGATGTTAAAAAAAAAATAAGGTGACCATATGTGCATGGGTTTATCTCTGGGCTTTCTAACCTGTTCCAATGATCTATATTTCTGTTTTTGTGCCAGTACCATACTGTCTTGATGACTGTAGCTTTGTAGTATAGTCTGAAGTCAGGGAGCCTGATTCCTCTAGCTCCGTTTTTCTTTCTCAACATTGCTTTAGCTGTTTGGGGTCTTTTGTGTTTCCATACAAATTGTGAAAGTTTTTGTTCTAGTTCTGTAAAAATGCCATTGGTACTTTGATAGGGATTGCATTGAATCTGTAGATTGCTTTGGGTAGTATAGTCATTTTCACAATGTTGATTCTTCCAATCCAAGAACATGGTTTATCTCTCCATCTGTTTGTATCATCTTTAATTACTTTCATCAGTGTCTTATAGTTTTCTGCATACAGGTGTTTTGTCTCCTTAGGTAAGTTTATTCCTAGGTACTTTATTCTTTTGTTGCAGTGGTTAATAGGAATGTTTCCTTAATTTCTCTTTCAGATTTTTCATCATTAATGTATAGGAATGCAAGAGATTTCTGAGCATTAATTTTGTATCCTGCTACTTTACCAAATTCATTGATTAGATCTAGTAGTTTTCTGGTAGAGTCTTTAGGATTCTCTAGGTATAGTATCATGTCATCTGCAAACAGTGACAGTTTTACTTCTTCTTTTCTGATTTGGATTCCTTTTATTTCTTTTTCTTTTCTGATTGCTGTGGCTAGGACTTCCAATACTATGTTGAATAATAGTGGTGAGAGTGGGCAACCTTGTCTTGTTCCTGATCTTAGTGGAAATGGTTTCAGGTTTTCACCATTGAGAACGATGTTGGCTGTAGGTTTGTCATATATGGCCTTTATTATGTTAAGGTTAGTTCCTTCTAAGCCTACTTTCTGGAGGGTTTTTATCATAAATGGGTGTTGAATTTTGTTGAAAGCTTTTTCTACATCTATTGCGATTATTATATGGTTTTTATTCTTCCATTTGTTAATATGGTGATTGATTTGCATATATTGAAGAATACTTGCATTCCTGGGATAAACCCCACTTCATCCTGGTGTATGATCCTTTTAATGTGCTGTTGGATTCTGTTTGTTGGTATTTTGTTGAGGATTTTTGCATCTATGTTCATCAGTGATATTGGCCTGTAGTTTTCTTTGTTTGTGACATGTTAGTCTGGTCTTGGTATCAGGGTGATGATGGCCTCGTAGAATGAGTTTGGGGGTGTTCCTCCCTCTGCTATAATTTGGAAGAGTTTGGGAAGAATAAGTGTTAGCTCTTCTCTAAATGTTTGATAGAATTCGCCTGTGAAGCCATCTGGTCCTGGGCTTTTGTTTGTTGGAAGATTTTTAAGCACAGTCTCAATTTCAGTGTTTGTGAATGGTCTGTTTCTATTTTCCATTTCTTCCTGGTTCAGTCTCAGAAGGTTGTGCTTTTCTAAGAATTTGTCCACTTCTTCCAGGTTGTCCATTTTATTGGCATAGAGTTGCTTGTAGTAATCTCTCAGGATCCTTTGCATTTCTGCAGAGTCAGTTGTTCCTTCTCCTTTTTCATTTCTAATTCTATTGATTTAAGTCTTCTCCCTTTTTTTCCTGATGAGTCTGGCTAATGGTTTATCAATTTTGTTTATCTTCTCAACGAACCAGCTTTAGGTTTATTAATCTTTGTTATTGTTTCCTTCATTTCTTTTCCATTTATTTCTGATCTGATCTTTATGATTTCTTTCCGTCTGCTAACTTTGGGGGTTTTTTGTTCTTCGTTCTCTAATTGGTTTAGGTGTAAGGTTAGGTTGTTTATTTGAGATTTTTCTTTTTTCTTGAGTTAGGATTGTATTGCTATAAACTTCCCTCTTAGAACTGCTTTTGCTGCATCTTATAGGTCTTGGGTCATTGTGTTTTCATTGTCATTTATTTCTAGGTTTTTTTGATTTCCTCTTTGATTTCTTCAGTTATCCCTTGGTTGTTTAGTAGCTTATTGTTTAACCTCTATATTTTTGTATTTTTTACAATTTTTTTCCTGTAATTGAAATCTAATCTCATACCATTGTGGTTGGAAAAGATACTTGATATGATTTAAATTTTCCTAGATTTACCAAGGCTTGATTTGTGACCCAAGATATGATCTATCCTGGAGAATGTTCCATGAGCACTTGAGAAGAAAGTGTATTCTGTTGTTTTTCGATGGACTATCTATAAATATCAATTAAGTCCATCTTGTTTAATGTATCATTTAAAGCTTGTGATTTCTTATTTATTTTCATTTTGGGTGATCTGTCCATTGGTGATAAAGTCCCCTACTATGATTATGTTACTGTCGATTTCCCCTTTTATGGCTGTTAGCATTTGCCTTATGTATTGAGGTGTTCCTATGTTGGGTGCATAAATATTTACAATCGTTATATCTTCTTGGATTGATCCCTTGATCATTATGTAGTGTCCTTCTTTGTCTCTTGTAATAGTCTTTATTTTAAAGTCTCTTTTGTCTGATATTAGTATTGCAACTCCACGTTTCTTTTGATTTCCATTTGCATGGAATATCTTTTTCCACCCCCTCACTTTCAGTCTGTATGTGTCCCTAGGTCTGAAGTGGGTCTCTTGTAGACAGCATATATACGGGTCTTGTTTTTGTATCCATTCAGCCAGTCTATGTCTTTTAATTGGATCATTTAATCCATTTACATTTAAGGTAATTATCAGTATGTATGTTCCTATTACCATTTTATTAATTGTTTTTGGTTTGTTATTGTAGGTCTTTTCTTTCTCTTGTGTTTCCTGGCTAGAGAAGTTCCTTTAGCATTTGTTGTAAAGCTGGTTTAACGATGCTGAATTCTCTTCACTTTTGCTTGTCTGTTTGAATTTCTCCTTTGAATCTGAATGAGATCTTTCCTGGGTAGAGTATTCTTGTTTGTAAGTTTTTCTCTTTCATCACTTTAAATATGTCCTGTCACTCCCTTCTGGCTTGCAGAGTTTCTCCTGAAAGATCAGCTGTTAACCTTATGGGGATTCCATTGTATGTTATTTGTTTTTCCCTTGCTACTTCTAATATTTTTTCTTTGTATTTAATTTTTGATAGTTTCATTAATATGTGTCTTGGTGTGTTTCTCCTTGGATTTATCCTGTATGGGACTCTCTGCACTTCCTGGACTGGATTAACTATTTCCTTTCCCATATTAGGGATGTTTTCAACTATAATCTCTTCAAATATTTTCTCAGTCCCTTTCTTTTTCTCCTCTTCTTCTGGGACCCCTATAATTCAAATGTTGGTGCGTTTAATGTTGTCCCAGAAGTCTCTGAGACTGTCCTCAATTCTTTTCATTCTTTTTTCTTTATTCTTCTTTGCAGTAGTTATTTCCACTATTTTATCTTCCAGGTCACTTATCCGTGCTTCTGCCTCAGTTTTTCTGCTATTGATTCTTTCTAGAGAATTTTTAATTTCATTTATTGTGCTGTTCATCATTGTTTGCTTGCTCTTTAGTTCTTCTAGGTCCTTGTTAAACGTTTCTTGCATTTTCTCCATTCTATTTCCAAAATTTTGGATCATCTTTACTATCATTACTCTGAATTTTTTTTCAGGTAGACTGCCTATTTCCTCTTCATTTGTTTGGTCTGGTGGGTTTTTACCTTGCTCCCTCATCAACTGTGTATTTCTCTGTCTTCTCATTTTGCTCAGCTTACTGTGTTTGGGATCTCCTTTTTGCAGGATGCATGTTTGTAGTTCCCATTGTTTTTGGTCTCTGGCCCCAGTAGGTAAGGTTGGGTCACTGGTTGTGTAGGGTTCCTGGTGAAGGGGACTGGTGCTTGTGTTCTGGTGGATGAGGCTGGATCTTGCCTTTCTGGTGGGCAGGACCATGTCCAGTGTTGTGTTTTGGGGTGTCTGTGAACTTATTATGATTTTAGGTGGCCTCTCTTCTAATAGGAGTGGTTGTGTTCCTGTCTTGCTAGTTGTTTGGCATGGGGCATCCAGCAGTGGAGCTTGCTGACCATTGGGTGGAGCTGGGTCTTAGTGTTCAGATGGAGATCTCTGGGAGAGCTCTTGCCAATTGATATTACATGGGTTCAGGACATCTCTCGTGGTCCAATGTCCCGAACTCTTCTCTCTCACCTCAGAGGCTCAGGCCTGACAGCTGGCCCCCAGACCCTGTCAGCCACATGGCTCAGAAGAAAAGGGAGAATAAAAAGAAAAATATATAAAATAAAATAAAATAATTAAAATAAAAAATTTTTAAAATATTAATAAAATAAAAAAATTTATAAAGTAATAAAAAAAATGAGATCAACCAAACCATTAGACAAGTCCACCAATGAGAACAAGTGCTAAAAACTAAACTAAGATAAACATAAAAATCAGAAACTGGTCAGTCGCATACAGCAAACCCCAAGTCTACAGTTGCTCCCAAAGTCCACTGCCTGAATTTTGAGATAATTCGTTGTCTATTCAGGTATTCCACAGATGCAGGGTACATTAAGTTGATTGTGGAGATTTAGTCTGCTGCTCCTGAGGCTGCACAGAGAAATTTCCCTTTCTCTCCTTTGTTCCCACAGTTCCTGGGATTCAGCTTTGGATTTGGCCCCGTCTCTGCATGTAGGTCACCTGAGAGTGTCTGTTCTTCTCTCATACAGGACGGGGTTAAAGAAGCACTGATTAGGGGGCTCTGGCTCACTCAGGCCGGGGATAGGGAGGGTATGGATGCGGGGCGAGCCTGCAGCAGCAGAGACCAGCGTGACGTTGCACCAGCCTGAGGCACACCGTGCATTCTCCCGGGGAAGTTGTCCCTGGATCGCGGGACCCTGGCAGTGGCTGACTGCACAGGCTCCCAGGAGGAGAGGTGTGGATAGTGACCTGTGCTTGCACACAGGCTTCTTGGTAGCAGCAGCAGCAGCCTTAGCATTTCATGCCCATCTCTGGGGTCCGCGCTGATTGCCACGGCTCGCGCCCGTCTCTGGAGCTCATTTAGGCGGCTCTCTGAATCCCCTCTCCTCTCACACCCCGAAACAATGGTCTCTTGCCTCTTAGGCAGGTCCAGAGTTTTTCCCGGACTCCCTCCCGGCTAGCCGTGGCGCACTAGCCCCTTCAGTCTGTGTTCACGCCGCCAACCCCAGTCCTCTCCCTGGGATCCGACCTCCGAATCCCAAGCCACAGCTCCCAGCCCCTGCCTGCCCCGGCGGGTGAGCAGACAAGCCTCCCAGGCTGGTGAGTGCTGGTCAGCACTGATCCTCTGTGCAGGAATCTCTCCACTTTGCCCTCCGCACCCCTGTGGCTGTGCTCTCCTCCATGGCTCTGAAGCTCCCCCACTCCGCCACCCGCAGTCTCTGCCTGCGAAGGGGCTTCCTAGTGTGTGGAAACCTTTCCTCCTTCATGGCTCACCCCCACTGGTGCAGGTCCCATCTCTATTCTTTTGTCTCTGTTTTTTCTTTTTTCTTTTGCCCTACCCAGGTACATGGGGAGTTTCTTTCCTTTTGGAAGGTCTGAGGTCTTCTGCCAGCGTTCAGTAGGTGTTCTGTAGGGGTTGTTCAACGTGTAGATGTATTTCTGATGTATTTGTGGGGAGGAAGGTGATCTCCACATCTTACTCTTCCACCATCTTGAAGGTCTCTCAAGCCTGGAGTCTTAACCACTGGACTGCCAAGGAAGTCCTGAGAAAATAGTTTTCTGAGGGTATTTGACTACAGAGTTTCTGTATCTGATAGATTTCTATAGATTTTTTTCTGAGTGGAAGGAATCAGAGCAGTGACACAGGGGGCCTAAAATTGGGGTCTATAGAAGTCAGTTCAACCAGTACTTATAAAACATTTATATATAACATTGCACCAAGCACTATAGGCAATAAGATGCATATCTTAAGTAGTTGTGCATAAAAGAGGATTTGGAAGGATGAAAAACACAACAATAATATGCATTTCTTCCTTAATTGAATAGTTAACAAATTTCACTTATTCCATAACTGAAATTAGTGACATTTGTCAATTATATGTGTCATTATGATTTCTCTAAAGGTAGTATTATGAGATAATTTGAATGTTAATACAAATATAGAATTATTTATAAAAATAAGTGTGATACGCAGAGCAACATCACGAACACACTTAGAGTAGCTTTGATGAGTTAGTCACAAGAACTGTGCCCCACATATATCAAAGGATCAGAAATCTGACAGCCTTCCAGAACATCATGACTAGTTAAAAATCAATATATCTAATAAAGATGTTAAAAAAATTAAATAAATAAAATTTAAAAAGTAAAAATCAATACATATGTTTATTTTTGGCATAGGTCATTTTATTTTATGGCTTTGCTGGTATTTGAAAGCCAATCATAAAGATTTAAGGATATCTCAGTAACTTTGCTGAGAGAGGGGAATATATTAAAGAATTGGATTAAAACAATAGGATTAGAAAATATCTGAACCTAGGAACTCCATGGGAAACAAATTACCATTTATATTTTATCCACATGATTTTGTGCAATTTTAAAGATAATCTAGGAATGATTTATAACGTTTCCCATATGTGTTAGCAGTATTTTATTAAGGATAATAAATAGTCTAAAGAGATTTCTTACCCTATAGAAAATAAGTATCACTACAAGGAAATCAACCTTAATTATTATTTTTAGGCAAAGTTTCCATATATTATTTCTTTAAAAAAAATAATAAATTTAAAGTTTAGGGGTATAAAGTCTTAGCAGTACAGGGCATTTTTGTAACTTGAAGTTTCTCCTAAAGCACTCCAGATTTAAAATTCTCCTCTGAGCAAACTCTCTGTGACTGTAACTCTCAGATTAGTGTCACTACTTCAGATGGGAGTTTTTGTTGTATAATTATAAAAGACCACAAATCAAATGAGTTAGAAGGGGAAGGTGGGGGAGGAGGGAATGGGAGGAGGGGTTGAGAAGTAAGGTAAAAAGTTTTAAAAAAACTAAAATGAGAGCTTTCATGGACTCATGATGATAACAAAATGGAATGAATTAAGGAGAATAATGTTCTTAATCATTCTAAAGTTCTTAAAGTATTTTTTAAAGGGAGGTTGGCAGTATTTTCTGGACGGGACAAAATTCACCTAACACAGTGGTTTTCAAGTTTTCACTAGAGCAGTGCAGTGGTTCTCAAAGTGTGGTCCCTGGACCAGCAGCCTCAGCATCCCCTGGGAACTTGTTAGAAATGCGAATTATCAGGTCCAATCCCAGACATACTGAACCAGGAACTCTGGGTGGGACCCAGTAATCAAATGTTAACAAAGTCCTACCGGTGATTCTAATGCTTGAAAGAGGTGGAGAACCAAATTAGTGACACAGCAGCTTTAAGAACTGCCAATGCCCAGGCCGGTCCCAGAACAATTAAATCAGAATCTCTGAGGATAGGGTCTTGGCATCAATATGGTTCACAACACTCCTCAGGTCTTCCAATGTCGGATAGAGAATCACTTCCTTAGAGAGTCCCCCGCAACCAAGAGAAAGGAGTTAATTGGCTGAGCTCCAAATTTAACCCTCCTTCAACAGGATTAATTAAATCTTAAACCGATTTGTTTTACTTCTTTGTCAATGAAAGATTTTCTTAAAAGAAGTG
>NC_045796.1:89613036-89694084 GCF_009873245.2 Balaenoptera musculus | reverse complement strand
TAATGAGATTTCATAGAGGTCCTTGAAAGGCCAGATATATTCCTGGGAAACAAAACACAATACAACATGAAAGTTTGTGCACTTGCCTAAGAAAGACATGAAAAGACCTTAATCTCCTATCTCCGACTAACCTGGAGGTTCAGTGCAAGCAAGAAGTGAGGAATATGACAGAGCTGTAAACTGTCTGCCTGAACATTGAACACATGCCTCACCAGACACACAGAATCTCTCAGTAAAGCCTGGGGACTTAGTAGTTCAAGGAAATTTTTAAAATCTGTTAAATCATTAGCTAACCACTAGGCTAGCTGAGCAGAGATTTCAATAGTTACATATGACAAAAAATAAATAATTTATACAACTATTCCAGGAAAATCACTAAATAAACAATAGAAAAAAACAACTACAAAAAAAAAAAATGAAACAGAAAACCAGTAACAACTGGGAAGAAGCAGGATCTGATTTCCAGATTTGCCACATTATATTATTTAAAAGGCTAAATGTTCATTTTAAAAAATTATGAGTTGTACAAACAGAGAAAAGTATGTTCCAAACACAGGAATTAGAACAATCAATAGAAATTATCCTGGAGGAAGCCTGGATATTGGACTTGACAAATATATTAAATCAGCTATAATAAATATGTTCAAAGAAAAATAGAAACCATATCTAAACCATTACTAAAAGTATGAGACTGATGTGTTGCCAAATTGAGAATACCAATAAAGAGATATGAATTACAAAAAAGAAATGAATAGAAATTCTGGAATTGAAAAGTACAAAACACGAAATTAAAAAATCACTAGAGAGGCATAACATCAGATTTAAGGTAGCAGAAGAAGGAAGCAGTGAATTTGAAAATCAATCAATTAACATTATTGATCCTGAAGATATGAAAAAAAAAAAGAAAGAAAAATGAACATAGTCAGATACCTGTAGGATATCATCAAGTACATTAACATACACATGTGAGAGTTCCAGAATCAGATAAAAGACAGAAAAAGGTAAAATATTTGAAGAAATAAATGTCAAATTTTCCAAACTTGATGAAAAATATTAATCTGCATGTCTGTGAAACTCAACAATCTCCGAGTAGAATAGACTTAAAGAGATAAAAGTCTAAACATATGATAGTCAACATGTCAAAAGACAAAGAGAGGATTCTGGTAGCATCAAGATAAAAGTGACTCATGTACAGGGGTTCCTCAGTCAGATTAACAGCCAATTTATCAAAAACCATGTAGGTCAGGCATATTTCAAGTGCTGAAAGAAAAAACAGTCAACCAAGTATTCTATGTCCCTGAAAGCTATCCTTTAAATTGAAAGAGAAATTAAGATATTCCCAGATTTAAAAATAACTGAGAGAGGGACTTCCCTCGTGGCTCAGTGAGTAAGATTCCACACTCAGAATGCAGGGGGCCTGGATTCCATCCCTGGTCAGGGAACTAGATCCTGCATGCATGCCACAACTAAGAGTTTGCATGCCACAACTAAGAAGTCTGCATACCTAAACTAAAGATCCCGCAGGCTGCAACTAAGAACTGGACCAGCCAAAATAAATAAATAATAAATAAATAAATATTAAAAAGATAAAAATAAAGGCTGTGCCATCCTGTGGAGCCACTGGGGTCCCAGTCCCTCACAGCATGGGAGGGATCCAAGGGGCTACTGCTGCTCTTTCCAGGACTACATAGTCTATTTAAAAAAACAAAACAAAACTGAGAGAATTCATCACTAACATACTGCCCTATATGAAATAGTAAAGGGAGTTCTTTAAGCTAAAAGGAAAAGACACTAAACAGTAACTTGAATCCACACACACAAAAAGCACCAGTTATAGTGAATATATAGGTAAGTATAAAAGAGAGCATAACTGTATTTTTTGCTTATTACTCTTGTCTTCTCCTATCTCATTTAAAAGACAGTGAATAAAGCAATAATTACAAAATTGCATTGATGGGTTTATAATTTATAACAGCCTAAGGTAGGTGAGAGGAAATGGAGCAATAGTGGAGCCAAGTTTTTGTATACTATTGAGATTAACTTGGTGTCAATATTATGTTGACTGTTTTAAGTTAAGAAGCTAACTGTAATTGATAAGATAACCACTAAGAAAATAAGTAAAAACTATATACTAAAAGTAAAAAGGAAATTAAAGTGTAACACCAGAAAATATCTAGCACAAAAGAAGGCAATGGTTCAGAAGCAGAGGAACAAAAAGACATAAAAAAATAGGAAAATAGCATATTTTTACCCTATTTTATCAGTATTCACATTAAATGAAAATCGAGTTTATAATGCTACTAAAAGGTAGAGATTGGCAGAGTGAATTTTAGAAAGTATTCTAATTGTATGTTAACTACAAGAGAAAAGCTTTATATTCAAAGTCACAAATAGATTAAGGATAGGAAAATGCACACTATGCAATCTATAATCAAAAGACAGCTGAGTCAACTATAATAATATCAGGGAAAATAGACTTTAAGACAAAAACATGTTACTCGAGACAAGAACATTTTATAATTAAAAATATTTATATCTATCAGTAAGATCTAACAATTACTATCATGTACACACCTGAAAGCAGAGTCCCAGTTAAATGAAGCAAAAAGTAACAGATTGAAAGGGTAAATAAACAACTCAATAATAGTAATTGTAAACTTGAATATCCTATTTCTATAATGAATAGAACAAATTGGCAGGAGATGACAAGGATATAGAGGACCTGATCAACATTATAAACCAACTAGGACTAAAAGACAGACTATGTAACATCTACCGAACCACAGCAGAATACAAGTTCTTCACAAGTAGGTATAGAACATTCTTCATTATAGACCATGTGTTAGGTCATAAAACAAGCTTCAGGAAAACTCTGATAAAGTACGTTTTCTGACCACAATAAAATAAAAGTAGAGACCAGGAGAAGAATGGCAGAAGAGTAAGACGCGGAGATCACCTTCTTCCCCACAGATACATCAGAAATACATCTACACGTGGAACTGCTCCTATAGAACACCCACTGAACACTGGCAGAAGACGTCAGACCTCCCAAAAGGCAAGAAACTCGCCACGTACCTGGGTAGGGAAAAAGAAAAAAGAAAAAACAGAGACAAAAGAATAGGGACGGGACCTGCACCAGTGGGAGGGAGCTGTGAAGGAGGAAAGGTTTCCACACACTAGGAAGCCTCTTCACGGGCGGAGACTGTGGGTGGCAGAGGGGGGAAGCTTCAGAGCCACAGAGGAGAGCGCAGGCACAGGGGTGCGGAGGGCAAAGCGGAGAGATTCCCGCACAGAGGATCAGTGCCAACCAGCACTCACCAGCCGGAGAGGCTTGTCTGCTCCCCCGCCCGGGCGGGCGGGGACTGGGAGCTGAGGCTCTGGCTTCGGTCGGATCCCAGGGAGAGGACTGGGGTTGGCGGCCTGAACAAGGCCTGAAGGGGGCTAGAGCGCCACAGCTAGCCGGGAGGGAATCCGGGAAAAGGTCTGCAGCTGCAGAAGAGACAAGAGATTTTTTCTTGCCTGTTTCCTGGTGCGGGAGGAGAGGGAATTCAGAGCACTGCCTAAACGAGCTCCAGAGACACGCGGCTATCAGCACGGACCCCAGAGACAGGCATGAGACGCTAAGGCTGCTGCTGCCTCCACCACGAAGCCTGTGTGAGAGCACAGGTCACTCTCCACACCGCCCCTCCCGGGAGCCTGTGCAGCCCACCATGGCCAGGTTCCCGTGATACAGGGGCAACTTCCCCGGGAGAACACATGGCATGCCTCAGGCTGCTGCAACATCACGCTGGCCTCTGCCGCTGCAGGCTAGCCCCGCATCCGTACCCTTCCCTCCCCCCCTGCCTGAGTGAGCCAGAGCCCCCGAAGCAGCTGCTCCTTTAACCCCATCCTGTGTGAGCAAAGAACAGATGCCCTCAGGTGACCTACATGCAGAGGCGGGTCCAAATCCAAAGCTGAACCCCGGGAGATGTACGAACAAAGAAGAAAAAGGGAAATTTCTCCCAGCAGCCTCAGAAGCAGCTGATTAAAGCTCCACAAACAACTAGATGTACCTGCATCTGTAGAATACCTGAAGAGACAACGAATCAACCCAAATTGAGGAGGTGGACTTTGGGAGCAGGATATATTATTTTTTCCCCTTTTCCTGTTTTTGTGAGTGTATATGTGTATGCTTCTGTGTGAGATTTTGTCTGTATAGCTTTGCATCAACTATTTGTCCTAGGGTTCTGTCCGTCCGTTTTTTTGTTGTTGTTGTTTTTTCATTTTACTTTAAAAAATTGGTTTTTCTTTTTTTCTTAATAATTATTTTTTATTTTTTATTTTAATAACTTTATTTTACTTTATCTTACTTTCTTTTATTTTATCCTCTTTCTTTTGTTTCTTTCTATTTTTTCCCCCTTTTATTCTGAGCTGTGTGGATGAAAGGCTCTTGGTGCTCCAGCCAGGAATCAGGACTGTGCCTCTGAGGTGGGAGAGCCAACTTCAGGACACTGGTCCACAAGAGACGTCCCAGCTCCACGTAATACCAAATGATGAAAATCTCCCAAGATCTCCATCTTAACACCAAGACCCAGCTTCACTCAACGACCAGCAAGCTATAGTGCTGGACACCCTATGCCAAACAACTAGCAAGACAGGAACACAGCACCATCCATTAGCAGAGAGGCTGCCTAAAAATCATAGTAAGGCCACAGACACCCCAAAAACACACCACCAGACGTGGACCTGCCCATCAGAAAGACAAGATACGCATCATCCACAAGAACACAGGCACTAGTCCCCTCCACCAGGATGCCTACACAATGCACTGAACCAACATTAGCCACTGGGGACAGATACCAAAAACAACAGGAACTATGAACATGCATCCTGTAAAAAGGAGAACACAAACACAGTAAGATAAGTAAAATGAGAAGACAGAAAAACACACAGCAGATGAAGGACCAGGGTCAAAACACACCAGACCTAACAAATGAAGAGGAAATAGGCAGTCTACCTGAAAAAGAATTCAGAATAATTATAGTAGACATGATCCAAAATCTTGGAAATAGAATAGACAAAATGCAAGAAACATTTAACAAGGAACTAGAAGAACTAAAGAGGAACCAAGCAATGATGAAAAACACAATAAATGAAATTTAAAATACTCTAGATGGGATCAATAGCAGAATAACTGAGGCAGAAGAACGGATAAGTGACCTGGAAGATAAAACAGTGGAAATAACTACTGCAGAGCAGAATAAAGAAAAAAGAATGAAGAGAACTGAGGACAGTCTCAGAGACCTCTGGGACAACATTAAGCACACCAACATTCAAATTATAGGGGTCCCAGAAGAAGAAGAGAAAAAGAAAGGGACTGAGAAAATATTTGAAGAGATTATATTTGAAAATTTCCCTAATATGGAAAAGGAAATAGTTAATCAAGTCCTGAAAGCACAGAGAGTCCCATACAGGATAAATCCAAGGAGAAACATGCCAAGACACATATTAATCAAACTATCAAAAATTAAATATAAAGAAAACATATTAAAGGCAGCAAGGGAAAAACAACAACTAACACACAAGGGAATCCCCATAAGGTTAAGAGCTGATCTTTCAGCAGAAACTTTGCAAGCCAGAAGGGAGTGGCAGGACATATTTAAAGTGATGAAGGAAAAAACACTACAACCAAGATTACTCTACCCAGCAAGGATCTCATTCAGATTTGATGGAGAAATTAAAACCTTTACAGACGAGCAAAAGCTGAGAGAGTTCAGCACGACCAAACCAGCTTTACAACAAATGCTAAAGGAACTTCTCTAGGCAGGAGACACAAGAGAAGGAAAACACCTACAATAACAAACACAAAACATTTAAGAAAATGGGAACAGGAACATACATATCAATAATTACCTTAAATGTAAATGGATTAAATGCTCCCACCAAAAGACACAGACTGGCTGAATGGATACAAAAACAAGACCCATATATATGCTGTCTACAAGAGACCCACTTCTGACCTAGGGACACATACAGACTGAAAGTGAGGGGATGGAAAAAGATATTCCATGCAAATGGAAATCAAAAGAAAGCTGGAGTAGCAATTCTCATATCAGACAAACTAGACTTTAAAATAAAGACTATTACAAGAGACAAAGAAGGACACTATATAATGATCAAGGGATTGATTCAAGAAGAAGATATAACAATTGTAAATATGTATGCAACCAACATAGGAGCACCTCAATACATAAGGCAAATACTAACAGCCATAAAAGGGAAAATCGACAGTAACACAATCCTAGTAGGGGATTTTAACACCCCACATTCAACAATGGTCAGATCATCCAAAATGAAAATAAATAAGGGAACAAAAGCTTGAAATGATACATTAAACAAGATGGACTTAATTGATATGTATAGGACATTCCACCCAAAAACAACAGAGTACACATTCTTCTCAAGTGCTCATGAAACATTCTCCAGGATAGATCATATCTTGGGTCACAAATCAAGCCTTGGTAAATTTAAGAAAATTGAAATCGTATCAAGTATCTTTTCTGACCACAATGCAAGGAGACTAGATATCCATTACAGGAAAAGATCTGTAAAAAATACAAACACATGGAGGCTACACAATACACTACTTAATAACGAAGTGATCACTGAAGAAATCAAAGGGGAAATCAAAAAATACCTAGGAACAAATGACAATGGAGACACGACGACCCAAAACCTATGGGATGCAGCAAAAGCAGTTCTAAGAGGGAAGTTTATAGCAATACAAGCCTACCTCAAGAAACAGGAAACATCTCGAATAAACAACCTAACCTGGCACCTAAAGCAATTAGAGAAACAAGAACAAAAAACCCACAAAGTTATCAGAAGGAAAGAAATCATAAAGATCAGATCAGAAATAAATGAAAAAGAAATGAAGGAACCAATAGCAAAGATCAACAAAACTAAAAGCTGGTTATTTGAGAAGATAAACAAAATTGATAAACCATTAGCCAGACTCATCAAGAAAAAAAGGGAGAAGACTCAAATCAATAGAATTAGAAATGAAAAAGACGAAGTAACAAATGACACTGCAGAAATACAAACGATCATGAGATAGTACTACAAGCAACTCTATGCCAATAAAATGGACAACGTGCCGACACTGGACCAGAAAGAAATAAAAAATATGAACAGACCAATCACAAGCACTGAAATTGAAACTGTGATTAAAAATCTTCCAACAAACAAAAGCCCAGGACCAGATGGCTTCACAGGTGAATTCTACCAAACATTTAGAGAAGAGCTAACACCTATCCTTCTCAAACTCTTCCAAAATATTGCAAAGGGAGGAACACTCCCCAACACATTCTACGAAGCCACCATCACCCTGATACCAAAACCAGACAAACATGTGACAAAGAAAGAAAACTACAGGCCAATATCACTGATGAACATAGATGCAAAAATCCTCAACAAAATACTAGCAAACAGAATCCAACAGCACATTAAAAGGATCATACACCATGATCAAGTGGGGTTTATTCCAGGAATGCAAGGATTCTTCAATATATGCAAATCAATCAACGTGATACACCATATTAACAAATTGATGGAGGAAACACCATATGATCTTCTCAATAGATGCAGAGAAAGCTTTCGACAAGATTCAACACCCATTTATGATAAAAGCCCTGCAGAAAGTAGGCATAGCGGGAACTTTCCTTAACGTAATAAAGGCCATATGTGACAAACCCACAGCCAACATCATCCTCAATGGTGAAAAATTGAAACCATTTCCACTAAGATCAGAAACAAGACAAGGTTGCCTGCTCTCACCACTATTATTCAACATAGTTTTAGAAGTGTTAGCCACAGCAATCAGAGAAGAAAAAGAAGTAAAAGGAATCCAAATTGGAAAAGAAGAAGTAAAGATAACACTGTTTGCAGATGACATGATACTATACATAGAGAATCCTAAAGATGCTACCAGAAATCTACTAAAGTTAGTCAATGAATTTGGTAAAGTAGCAGGATACAAAATTAATGCACAGAAATCTCTTGCATTCCTATACACTAATGATGAAAAATCTGACAGCAAAATTAAGAAAACACTCCCATTTACCACTGCAACAAAAAGAGTAAAATATCTAGGAATAAACCTACCTATGGAGACAAAAGACATGTATGCAGAAAATTATAAGACACTGATGAAAGAAATTAAAGATGATACAAATAGATGGAGAGATATACCATGTTCTTGGTTTGGAAGAATCAACATTGTGAAAATGACTCTACTTCACAAAGCAATCTACAGATTCAATGCAATCCTTATCAAACTACCACTGACATTTTTCACAGAACTAGAACAAAAAATTTCACTATTTGTATGGAAACACAAAAGACCCCGAATAGCCAAAGCAATCTTGAGAAAGAAAAATGGAGCTGGGGGAATCAGGCTCCAAGACTTCAGACTATACTACAAATCTACAGTAATCAAGACAGTATGGTACTGGCACAAAAAGAGAAACATAGATCAATGGAACAGGATAGAAAGTCCAGAGATAAACCCATGCACATATGGTCACCTTATCTTTGATAAAGAAGGCAAGCATATACAGTGGAGAAAAGACAGCTTCTTCAATAAGTAGTGCTGGGAAAACTGGACAGGTACATGTAAAAGTATGAAAGTGGAACACTCCCTAATACCATACACAAAAATAAACTCAAAATGGATTAAAGACCTAAATGTAAGGCCAGACACTATCAAACTCTTAGAGGAAAACATAGGCAGAACACTCTATGACATAAATCACAGCAAGATCCTTTTTCACCCAGCTCCTAGAGGAATGGAAATAAAAACAAAAATAATCAAATGGGACCTAATGAAACTTAAAAGCTTTTGCACTGCAAAGAAAACCATAAACAAGACCAAAAGACAACCCTCAGAATGGGAGAAAATATTTGCAAATGAAGCAACTGACAAAGGATTAATCTCCAAGATTTACAAGCAGCACATGCAGCTCAATAACAAAAAAACAAACAACCCAATCCAAAAATGGGCAGAAGACCTAAGTAGACATTTCTCCAGAGAAGATATACAGATTGCCAACAAACACATGAAAGAATGCTCAACATCATTAATCATTAGAGAAATGCAAATCAAAACTACAATGAGATATCATCTCACACTGTTCAGAATGGCCATCATCAAAAAATCTAGAAACAGTAAATGCTGGAGAGGATGTGGAGAAAAAGGAACCCTCTTGCACTGTTGGTGGGAGTGTAAATTGATACAGCAACTATGGAGAACAGTATGGCGGTTTCTTAAAAATCTAAAAATAGAACTACCATACGACCCAGCAATCCCACTACTGGGCATATACCCTGAGAAAACCATAATTCAAAAAGAGTTATGTACCAAAATATTCATTGCAGCTCTATTTACAATGGCCCAGACATGGAAGCAACCTAAGTGTCCATCATTGGATGAATGGATAAAGAAGATGTGGCACATATATACAATGGAATACTACTCAGCCATGAAAAGAAACGAAATTGAGTTATTTGTAGTGAGGTGGATGGAGTTAGAGTCTGTCATACAGAGTGAAGTCAGAAAGAGAAAAACAAATACAGTATGCTAACACATGTATATGACATCTAAGGGGAAAAAAAAAAGGACATTAAGAACCTAGTGGCAAGATGGGAATAAAGACACAGACCTATGAGAGAATGGACTTGAGGATATGGGGAGGGGGAAGGGTAAGATGTGACAAAGTGAGAGAGTGTCATGGACATATATACACTACCAAATGTAAAATAGATAGCTAGTGGGAAGCAATCGCATAGCACAGGGAGATCAGCATTGTGCTTTGTGATCACCTAGAGGGGTGAGATAGGGAGGGTGGGAGGGAGGGAGATGCAAGAGGGGATAGATATGGGAACATATGTATATGTATAACTGATTCACTTTGTTATAAAGCAAAAACTAACACACCATTGTAAAGCAATTTTACTCCAATAAAGATGTTAAAAATAAATAAATAAATAAATAAATAAATAAAAGTAGAAGTTAAAATCAGAAGGAAATCTGAGCAATTCACAAATATGTGGAAATTAAATGTCAAACTCCTAAATAACCAGTGAGCTGAAGAAGAAATCACATGTGAAATTAGAAAATATTCTGAGATGAATAAAAATAAACACACAAAACACCAAAAAATTATAAGGTGCAGCTAAAGCAGTGCTTAGATCAAAATTTATATTTGTAAATTCTGGTGTTTAAAAAGTACAGATTTTTAAATCAATAATGAAACCATCCACCTGGAAAAATAAAACTAAACCCATCGCCAGAAGAAGGAAATGATGAGATTAATGAAATAGAGAATAAAAAGAAATATATAAAAACAATGAAATTCAAAGTTTATTCTGTCAAAAGACATTGAACTAGATTGACCGGAAGAAAAATAGAGACGGTTCAAATGACTAGAATCAGACATTAAAAGACATTAGCAAGTACTGACAAGGATGTGGAAAAATTGACACCCTCACACATTGCTGGTGGGATTGTAAAATAGTGCATTAACTTAGACAAGTGTTTGGAACTTTCCTCTAAAAGTTGAACATAAAGTTATCACATACTCCAACAATTCTAATGCTAGTTATACACTCAAAGAATTGGAAATATATGTGCATACACATACTTGGGCATACTAGTCAAGAAATAGGCAACCTAAATGTCTATCAAATGAAGAATAGATAAACAAATGTATTATAACCTTACGATGTAATATTATTGACTATAAAAAGGAAAGAAGTTCTGTGACGTAAACCTTGAAAACATTATGCTACGTGTGATGAATCAGTCACAAAAGGCCACATACTGCATGATTCCATTTGTATGAAATGTTCAGAACAGGCAAATCCATAGAGACAGAAAACAGATTAGTCATTTTCAGGGCCTAGAGGGGAGGGGGAAAATGCGGAGGGACTGCTAATAGGTATGGCTTTCTTTTGGGGTGATGAAAATGTTCTAAAATAAGATTGTGGTAATGCTTTTACTTTTCTGTGAATATACTAAAAACTCCTGAATTGTACACATTAAAAGGGTGAATTACATACCTCAATAAATTATACAAAAGATAACTTGGCAATTCCTAAATAGTGAGTCATCATATTTATATATAACACATATACTAATTATGGTCACCTCATTGATAGTGTATTTATTGAATGTTTTCTTCCCCTTACAAGCTAGTAAAGCCAATGTTAATATAACATGAACATTTGTATTAATACATTTTCATGTTTAAAATCACAAATGAGAAGCACAGTCAGAAAGCTTACTTCAGCTGGATTTCTATTTTTATACCAAGAAAAAAATGCAACCCTACATCTTGGAAATACAATCAGTAATCTTTGAAAAATCTGAAGCATAATAAAGTGACTAAGAGTGTTTGTGTTAATTTAAGAGGCAAACTCTTCTGACATGTTTATAAATTTAAGTCATTAAGAGTTCACAACTAGTGGTGTCAGAGTTTCTAGAAAGACTGATTATGTCTCATGAATATTAAAATAAAGTGTATTTTAATTAAGCCTTCTAGACTTTGTTGCTTGTTTTGTTTTAGATATTTAAGGCCTCTTAATCAAATGGCAGTGTTTTAATCTAAATAAAAGTACTATCATGCTGGATAATAAATTAATACTTGTGTCTTCTCATTCTGTTTGATTGACGTTATGAGAATAACATATTTTATACAAATAAGTGATATATTTCACATGCACACACACATATTTCCAGTCCCCCCTCCACATATCAATGAGAGTATATTTCGGGAAAGAGAAAGCAGAAACTAAATCCAGAATCCCCAGGAGCTGGCCAGGAACTAGAAGCTAGGTTAACAGCCACATGTTGCTGTTCTCCTGTTGAACATTTCAATAGACAACTTCAAAGAACATCAAAATGAGACAAGGCTACTCTGTGACCCTGATGAATCATAACAAAAATAAGCCTACCCCACACACATATCTGAATACAAACAAAAACATGAACATTATCTAAACCACAAGAATGGCAAACCTTCCCCTAAAATGGCTATTATGAAGGATCGCTGCCTCTGTAAACATGTTGGTTTCGCCCTCTGTCTAGTTTTCCATCCTTCTACATGAGATTCATTATAAACCCAATCACAGAATGCTTCCCACCTCCTGACAATATCCCATGCAGGCCAAAACACCACTTTCTTAAGCCATCTCAAAATTACGTGTCATATACACATACACAAATGCATAAACTAATTATCTTCAGGAACTTAAGAGAGAGCTGAATGTTTAAAAGGATATCTCAGAGTATGAAAAATATCCTGGAAAATTCATATTATATATTGTAGGTTATAATTAATAGAGATATTTAAGAAAAATAAAATAAATGGATAATTATGAAAAGTTTTTTTTCCATAGCCTAACAAAAGTTGATTCTTTCTCCCACTGCATAGATGGATAGGAAGTTAATATTAATTTGTGATAATATATCAATTTTAATAATTGATAATATCACAAAAATAACTCTTTTTGTATATTTTAAACTAATGTCAACTATTGTCATTGAGAGTTTTCCTATATTACAGAAGTTATTCATTATTTTTCTTATGGCCATTAAAATGCCAGCTATTTCAGAATTCCCTTATAATGAAATAAAGTGCCTACTGTTGACTAGTCTAAGTCTTTCTTCCCATTTCAGTCACTAAACATGAAGAACATTTGTAAAAACTCTTACGTGCTTGAGATGATTCAGAATTCTCAATTTTAATCACAAGACAAAAGACAGTTTATGAGTTATTTTAGAGGACATCCTGAAACCATTTTGATTTATCCCTGGAAAAATAATTATATAACTATATTTGTATTCAATTATTCTGCTTGTGTGATAAGAAAAGCTTTCTAGTTACAGTACGCCTGATTTTGCATCTACTTAAGGGACCTAGTGCACACACCAAAGAAGTCAGAAGCTAAAAACTATTTACAACTATATATTTGGTTATTAAAGTTTTGGAATAATAGCAGTGGCTACTCAGAATTTCTATTTAGTTTCTTCAAACTTCTCATCTAAAACTCAATTAATAATATAATTGTAGTATGGAAAGTGTGGATAGTAAATGTTGTAAAATTTACCAATAATTTGACTAAAATAATCCAAACTCATGATTAATTTATAGGAAATAAGTTGAATTTAATTTAATAGACCCACTAAGGACACATATTGTGACACTGATCTTGCATGGAATGACCCGAAACAACGCTGAAATGGCAAAAGCGTGTTTTGAAGAAGTAAAGGCATTCGTAAGATGAGCCACATCTGGACATTGTATTTCCAAGTTAAAATTTGTTTATTCCTTTTTTGACTGGACATCTGCACTTTGGTATTTGCAAATTTTAAATGAACGTGACACTGTCTTTTCAGGAAATGGCTCTTCATCTTAGTACCATTATTTTAATTAATTGATGTAAAGTGAAAACAATGTCTGGATATATCCCAAAGACATCGTGAATTCCAAGTAATTTTGTAAAGAAACAATGAATATATTACTCACCGATAGCCATTGCCAAGGTCAGTACAGGTGGAATTGTTCTTACAGGGATTCTTTTTGCAGTCATTGGATTCTTGTTCACAAAAATATCCTTCCCAACCAGAAAGGCACACGCACTGGTAGTTCTAAGGGAATATGAAAATTATACAAGCTTTAGGTCACTTCTTATTACTCTTCGTTATTTTGATCTCTCTGTCAATTTATGAATTTTTTCAATTTTTATAGAATGTCAATACTTGTCAAAAATTACTTTACTGCAGTTTAAAAACTATGTGAACAGTATTCTTTAGTATCTAATTCAATAAAAATTAATATTTATGTGTCAAGCTCACAATACACAGCTATTGGTCTTGTTAAATGTTAATATAAAAGTAGTGTATTAGTAATATGAAGACTAGTGATTGTGTAAAACTAAATAACTAAATGTCATACTTGGCAACTAGCTCACGAGTTAAAAAAATAACTACAACAAAATAAACCTTCTGACAGCTTTGTGATATTACTTACAAATAATTAACTTATGTAAGTGTAGTATTGTTCGTTTATTGAAATTGTAAAACTTTGAATATTATTTTTCTGAAGAATAAAATTGGTCTAAAACAATATTCAAAATACTGAAAGCAAAATTGTTTTTCCTGATTGGGCAAATAGAAAAACAACCCAAAAGACACCTCAAATTATGGTGGGACAGTAATTTATACATTAAAAATAATTTTGAAGACTAGACCTCTTTTCAAAAAGTTAGAATTTGGGCTCTGAGGTTTAGTGATTCTAGATTTATAAATACAAAAAATTCTAACATCAATGTTAGGTGTTATCTTGATCTTCTCTGTTCAGTACAGTAGCCACTGGCCACCTGTGGTTATAGAGCATTGAAATGTGCCTGGTCGCAAATGAGGCTGTAAGTATAAAATACACACTGGATTTGGAAAATTTAATATTAAAAAAGAATATAAAGTATCTTACTAATAATTTTATTACATGTTGTAATGATAATAATTTGTATATAAAGAGTTAAACACATGATTGTATTATTAAAATTAATTTCATCTGTTTCTTTGAACTTTTTTTAATGTGGCTGCTAGAAAATTTACTGAACACACATAGATTTTGTTACATTTCTACTGGACAGAGCTGTGTCAGGTGATGCCAGCCCAACTTTTCACTTGGGAATGGAGTTGAGTCTACATAGTTCTGTGAACACACAAGAGCAGGAGCTCTCTGAGATGGGAAAACATGGTCTGGTGTAATACATTCCAGTACCTTGAGAAGGCCTGGCACCAGTGGATGCTTAATACCTGTTGACTGAACAATGGAAACAATGATAGGAAAACTAATGTAAAATATGAAGTTAGTGCACAAAACAGACTTCACAAAGATTCTATACCTTTACTATAGGTAGACAGAAAGTTCGTAAAGTTCAAACATTCCAGGCAAATAACTTTTTTCACCAGAGAAACACATACATTTATGCTCGATCTAGATGCATTTAGGTTACAATAATCCAAATGTATGAGTAGCTCCACTGAGGTCCCAGCTTTAGTTTTCAACTGCTTGTGAAAAGCAGAGGGATGAGAGTGGCCATACCAAGACCAGATTTTACTCCTGAACATGTGTTCATTCTCCACTCAGAGTTCTCATTCTCAGTACTTATGGTTTGCTGGATTTCAACAGCAATTTTTTCCTGTGTTCTGCCTCTATCATTGTTAACTTCCTCAATGAGTTTGGCAATATTCAGAAAGTTTTCATTGATTGCATTTAGCTTATTTCTTTTTCCTTCTCTTTTGTGTAAGTGTTACAAAGAGGACTTACATGAAAATTGAAGGTAATGATCATATTTCGTTTAATGCATATGTTATTTGAGATGGAAGCAATTCTATAACAGGCAAGACTAAGCATCTGATGTAGTGAATGGGGGACCATGACCCAACCTAGTGATAGACAGGAGGGCAAATCAGGATGCATGATGGATGTCCGTAACCCATGGACCATGTGAAGTGCCTTTAGTTATTTCTGACAATTCACCTTCAAAGGGGTGTCAATTGTTTCTGTTAAGACAGTGCATGAGAATACTGCTGGTTTTTATTTTGACATATCAGTAGTAATTTGAAACAAATTCAGTGAGTGAGCCAAAAAGCCAAACAAATTTCTTTGCCATTAAAGCCATATATTTCTTATTGGTATTCTTGATGATTTAATAATGAGTAGAAAATTACCATGCATTTAATGATCTAATTATCACTAAAGTGTCAGGTACCAAAGCAGTGATCTCCAGATATGATGGAATCTGTATGAGACAGAAACAAAGTGATCAAGGAAATAGACATTTTTCTAATATTAAACATGAAAAAATATAAATGCTACAGAGAGCAGAATATTAAGTAGAATTAACCCAGAGTTCAAGTATTTCTATTCATCTGTTGCTTACTTGATTCAGAAGTATTATTTTGAACTTAGACATTCTTAGTGCAAAGCACTTTCCCAATCAACACTATAAAGTTAATTAATTCCAGTAACTTAAAATAATAAAGCTGACACACTACTTTTAAGCCATATTACCTTGGCATTCAATAATCATATAATAATATTTTGAGTTACTTTTCCTGAGGAAGAAAATGTATTTAAATATGTTTACTAAAATGAGTAAAAGTTTACATAATTTGTGAAGTTGGTGTCACATTATTTTTACCTCTTAATGCAAAGTAGACATTTGTCTTCCTGCCAAATTCAGATAAAGCAGTTTTCATAGTTTGAAAATACATAGTGAGTAGGAGACAGGAAAGACAGAAGATAATAAAAGATGACACAGATCCAGCTCAGTGAACTACACCGCCAGTGAGACAAAAGACCAAGTGGTCAAGTTTTTAGGTATAATAACTACATATATAACACACTCTATATAATATTCTTCATGTAACTATGTAGTAGTAGTTTAGTTTTTCAAGTCATGAGCTAGATATTTTAAATCCTTGTGATCAGTGACAAATATACAAAGGTAAGAAGGTTAGCATAATTCTGAATATAAATTTTGAAATCTGAGAGATGACATTTGAACACCAGCTTTGTGGCTTATTAAATATCCAGACATGTATGGGGTATTGAATTTCTATTGCTGTGTAGCAAATTACCACAAATTTAGCAGCTTTAAACATAAATTTGCTATCTCACATTTTCTGTGGTTCAGTGTCCAGACACAGGTGAGTCAAGTCCTTTGCTTAAAGTCTCATCGGGCTAAAACAAGGTATTGACCGGGGTTATGATCTCATCTGAGGCTTGGGGTCCTTTTCCAAACAGTGGCTGTCAGTAAAATGTATTGCATTGTGGCCCTAGGACTTGGGTCTGGTCACTTGCTGGTTGCCAGGCAAGGACGGCTCTCAGATCCAGATGGCGTCACATCCTTGGCACATGGCCTTGTCTTCTCAAAGCACAGTGGGGTGGTTTGTTCCTTCAAGGCCAACAGGGGAGCACCTGCTTCTGTGTCTTGTCTCCTTTAAGGACACATCTAATTAGGTCAGGCACACCCAAGATAATCTTACATTTGATAAATCAAAGTCAGCTGATTAGGGACCTTAGTTACATCTGTAAAATCTCTTTTTCTATATAAAGTAACATAAATGATAGTACTATCCCACTATATTCACAGGTCTTACTTATGCTCAAGGAGAGTAGGTTTTACAGGACATGTGCACTAGGAGGTGGAGATCTTGGGGCCATTTTATAATTCTGTCTAACACATCTGCTAACCTACTTAATTTATCTAAGTAAACTATTTAAGTTATCTAAGCCTCAGGTGCCTTTACACATAAAGTACCAATAATGTCTACTTCATAAGCTTATTTTGAGCATTGCATGCAGTAATGATTTGGCTTGGCCTAGTAATGACATGCTTGGCCTTGTGACCAATAATCACCACTAATCAATAACAAACATTCCTTTCAGGCTTGCCAGACTAGATCTGACAAGTTCAAAGTACAACACACAACAAGTACTGCACTTGAACAGAATTATCCATCTCTACATTATTTCTTTGTATAGTAAGTCCCCTACATACGAATGAGTTCTGTTCTGAGAGTGTGTTCGTTAAGTCCAACAAAGTTAGCTTAGGTACCCAACTAACACAATCGGCTATATAGTTCTGTACTGTAATAAGTTTATAATACTTTTTACACAAATAATACATAAAAAACAAACACAAAAATAAAGAAAACATTTTTAATCTTACAGTACAGTACCTTGAAAAGTATAGTAGTACATCACAACAGCTGGCACTTCTTAGCAGTACCAGCTACATCACTGCTGCTTTTACACTTGCTTCTGTACATCCTGGGCTTGAAATAAAGATAGTGTACTACTGTACTCTATACAGTAAAGTATACAGTAAAGTACACAAAAGCACAACCACTTGTAGAGGATCCACACACGTGACAAAGTACGCCAGACACATGAACTAACTTACGCAACTGGACGTGCAAATGCACGTTCGCATCTTTGAAAGTTCAAAACTTAAAGGTTCGTATGTAGGGGAATTGCTGTATGAACAATTTTCATTATTTCATTATTTTTATTTTATTATTTAAAAGTATTTACTTTTCATTATTTCTTTTATGAACAATTTTTCATTACTATTATTTATTATTATTATTTTACATTACTTCTTTGTATGAACCTACTGAAGGATAAAGATTACCAGACTAGGAAAACAAAGATGAAAGAGGAAGAGAAAGAGAATCCAGCAATGTATCAATTACAAACACAAACTTAGACAATATGGACAAATTTCACATAATAAATTAGGAACATTGATCAAGAAATAGTAGAAAATCTTACTAAATAAGTAAACATTTTTAAATGCACCAAAAAGGGAGATTGACAGTATGCTTACACAGCTGAAATAAAATTGCTTCCAAATCTTTAATTCTTCTCTTATGTCATATAGGTGCAGAAAACAGAAAAGCAGGGGAACTACCCAACTTAAATTTTGAGACTAGTAAAGCTTAGATACCAAAATCTGGCAAGCATATAACAAGAAATGCAAACTCAGTCAATCTTATGTGATCAAAAAAAGTAAAATTGAAAAAAATAAATTTAAGTAATTGAATCTAAGAGTGTCTTCAAGATTTGTTCTATTATGAGCAGGTAATTTGTTTTTGTTTTTGTCTTACAGAAATAGAAGTATGCTTCAATAGAAGAAACTCTATTAAAGAAGGAAAAAATGGTTTGATCATCTCAGATTCAGAAAAACCATTATATAATTCAACACACATTCATAAAAATTATCTTATCAAATGAGAACTTTTTGGGAATGTCCTTATATTAATAAAAGCTATTTACCAAACAAACAAGCAAACAACAAAAAATCCTGCCAAACCTCATTTTGCTGAAAACAACTAGCGAAACTGAGTAAAATACATAGAACAATGATTGAATTCTGAAAAGAACAACCAAAACAGATTGCATCTCGTAAATTCTGGAGAGAAGGGAAACAAACTAAAGTAAGATCACTCTTGCCCTTGCTTTTAAGGCCAGGACATTTGCTTTCTTAAATTCAGAAGCAGCTGGAGCTTGCAACAATTTCCCTGGAATGAATATATATATAGCTACACAAATATATGTATTCAACTTTGTTGAGGAGAGACGTCCATGAAGAGAAGAACAAACAAATGATCCCAAATGTTGATGAGCAATCAATTGGAGACATTTGTTCCCTAGGGTGAAACTACCCAATGTAAGCAGAAAGCAGCTAAAGTGAATAGCAAAGATTCAGTAGTCTTGTGTTCCAGGAAAGGTCGAGATTGGAGTCTAGGGCCTGTAAGTTGCAATGGTCCTGTTAAACACTTCTGGCTTTCATGGAAACACCAAGGTCTAGAAGTAAAACAAACCAGCAAAACTCCCAGCCCAGATCATGCTAAAACCCCACTCAACATTTTAGTTGAGGTCATCGATCTGTACTCTGTTGCCCTGCCAGAGAAATGAAGTGCTCTTTGGAGGAAGCTAACATTAGAGGAAATTTTTCAATATTTGATAACAAAATGTCTGGTATTCAATAAAAAATTAAAGAAATGCTGATAACCAAAATTCAAGAGAAAATCAGACAGTAGGAACAGATTATTCAGATATTGTGTTATTGGATATTTTTAAATGACTATGATTAATATATGTGAGAATATAGAAGGCAAGATAGAGAATTTCACTAGAAACCTGCTATAAAATAGTCAAAAAAATACTGTGATTTGGAAATAATAATAATTGAAATTTAATCATTTATTCCATTATTTTAATAAAATCTTAGTAGAGGATTAGTAGTAAATTTCCAGACTGAATTACATAAAGACAAAAGAATAAAGAAGTCAGAAAAAGAAAAAACTGTTAAATATGGGAAATAATAAAAAGAATTGAAATATTAAAGAGGGAGAAGAGAAATTGGATAAGAGCAATATTTGAAAAAATTACTGCCTGAGAATTGTCCAAAGATAACAAAGGACAGTAACCACAGATTTAGAAAGATTTCCAGACCTATGTGGGATTAAGCACAAAGAAAACATTATCTAGGGTAAAACTGCTGATAATGAAAGACATAGAGTAAATCTTAAAAGCAGCCAAAGAACAAAGACACTTACTTTCAAAGGGACACCAGGTCTGACAATTTACTTCCCAACAGTGGAAGCAAGAACCCAGTAGAACAATATGCTAATGGACTGAGAGAAATTAATTGCCAACCTAAAAGTCCATCCCTAGTGAAACATTTCCTTCAACTGGGGAAGAAGAAAAACTCCTTTTAAGAAAAAACAAAGCTTGAGGATTTACTGCAGTATGTAAGATTGCAGGGATTTGATGAGAGACAGCCAGGATTTAAAATCAAGCTCCATGAATTATTAGCTAAATAATAATAAGCCTGCTACTTAATCTCAAGGGACATCAGAAATAATGGTACCTGACTGATGAGGGTGGAGGATTAAATGAGTCCTTAGGATAGGACTTCATATGATATCTGACTCACAGTCAGATACCAGTAACTTTTAACTAAAGTGTTCTCTTACCCGTGACCTTTCCAGGTAATCTAAACTACTCTTGTGTATTGGATCCCTGCTTCTTTGGCATTCTTCCATCTGGAATATCTTTACTTACTTCCCGTGACCTCTGCCCCAACTTTTGTAATTTGATTCCTCCCTCCAGGTCAAAATAAATGCCACATTCTACCTGAAGCTTTGATCATTTCCTCCAGTATACTTACCTTTCTCACAATTACTTTTTTTGCTTTATTGTTTATGAAACTTTTAATGTATACTACTTACATACATGTTCCATCTTATGCTTGGTACTTACCATATTTTAGAATAACTTACTTATTTTATTGTGTTTTTCTCTAACTTGTAAAATATAAAGTCAAATCTGTTTTGTCCACCAATTATCACTCTCTGGAATACAATTTTATATTTGACTGAAAGAATGGATGCTAAAGCATGGAATATATATGATATTAATTGCTAATATATAGTCCAGAAAAATATTTTATTTATAATTTCTAGATATTCAGTCATCTCATTTTCTTAACAAGAAAAATTATATTTTAGAATTCCTTTAAATAGCCCTTCCTTACAATCAACTAAAACTAGTTCTATAAATGAGGATTGAAAATCCCAAAGAAAGAAGCATTAGACTGATTCCATTATGAAGTGTTTACATATTGAGGTAATTATATTTGATTCAGTCTTAGCCACAAAATTCATCTTACTTTATGAAACTTACTTTTCGATTCCTGAAAATTTAGATTCACACTAAACGAATAAAAATTTAAAAAACATTTATATTGTTGTCTTTTTCTAATTCATTACTCATATGGTCCTAGGAAGAAGGACAAAGATTTATTTTTTCACTAATAAAATGAAAAAAAAAAAAAAAGAAAATCCATAATGAATTCAGTTCTAGTAAGAATAAAGAGCTCTGCCTATTGACTTATTGTCTGTTTCCTTTTAATATTATTTTAAGTACTCACTTTAATCTCTAAAGACTTATAGAATTAACCAAAGACATAAAGACTGCCAAATACTGGATAAAGTGATACTCAGGGTTAGACATAAATACGGTAATATTTATTCTTAAAAACAAACAAGAAAAACTATGTTAACATTGTTTCTTTCAGCTGGAGAAAATGATTTATCTTGGTTCTTTGAATCTAAAATGAGAGAGAGGAGAAGATGGTGGAAGAGTAAGATGCGGAGATCACCTTCCTCCCCACAGATACACCAGAAATACATCTACATGTGGAACTGCTCCTATAGAACAGCCACTGAACGCTGGCAGAAGACGTCAGACCTCCCAAAAGACAAGAACTCCCCACGTACCTGGGTAGGGCAAAAGAAAAAAGAAATAACAGAGACAAAAGAATAGGGATGGGACCTGCACCAGTGGGAAGGAACTGTGAAGGAGGAAAGGTTTCCACACACTAGGAAGGCCCTTCATGGGCAGAGACTGCGGGTGGCAGAGGGGGGAAGCTTCAGAGCCATGAAGGAGAGCGCAGCCACAGGGGTGCGGAGGGCAAAGCGGAGAGATTCCCGCACAGAGGATTGGTGCCAAGCAGCACTCACTAGACCGAGAGGCTTGTCTGCTCACCCGCCGGGGCGGGCAGGGGCTGGGAGCTGAGGTTCCGGCTTCGGGCAGATCCCAGGGAGAGGACTGGGGTTGGCGGCATGAACACAGCCTGAAGGGGGTTAGTGCACCCAGGCTAGCTGGGAGGGAGTCTGGGTAAAGGTCTGGAGCTGCCGAAGAGGCAAGAGACTTTTTCTTGCCTCTTTGTCTCCTGGTGCGGGAGGAGAGGGGATTCAGAGCACAAACTAAACGAGCTCCAGAGATTGGCACAAGCCGTGGCTCTCAGCACGGACCCCAGAGACGGGCATGAGATGCTAAGGCTTCTGCTGCTGCCACCAAGAAGCCTGTGTGCGAGCACAGGTCATTATCCACACTGCCCCTCCCAGGAGCCTGTGCAGCCCGCCACTGCCAGGGTCCCGTGATCCGGGGACAACTTCCCAGTGAGAAAGCACAGCGCGCTTCAGGCTGCTGCAACGTCATGCTGGCCTCTGCTGCCGCAGGCTCGCCCCGCACCCATACCTCTCCCTCACCCCAGCCTGAGTGAGCCAGAGCCACTGAATCAGCTGTTCCTTTAACCCCGCCCTGTGTGAGAGAAGAACAGACGCCCTCAGGCGACCAACACGCCAGAGGCGTGGCAAATCCAAAGCTGAACCCCTGGAGCCACGCAAACAAAGAAGAGAAAGGGAAACTTCTCCCAGCAGCCTCAGAAGCAGCGGATTAAAGCTCCACAAACAACTTGATGTACCTGCATCTGTGGAATACCTGAATAGACAACGAATCATCCCAAATTGAGGAGGTGGACTTTGGGAGCAAGATATATTATTTTTTCCCCTTTTCCTCTTTTTGTGAGTGTGTATGTGTATGCTTCTGTGTGAGATTTTGTCTGTATAGCTTTGCTTTGACCATTTGTCTTAGGGTTCTGTCCGTCCATTTTTTTTTTTTTTTTTTACTTTAAAATTTTATTTTTTCTTAATAATTATTTGTATTTAGTACTTTAATTATTTTATTATATCTTTATTTTATTTTATTTTATTTTATCCTCTTTCTTTCTTACTTTGTAATTTTTCTCCCTTTTATTCTGAGCCATGTGGATGAAAGGCTCTTGGTGCTCCAGCCAGGCGTCAGGGCTGTGCCTCTGAAGTGGGAGAGCCAACTTCAGGACACTGGTCCACAAGAGAACTCCCAGCTCCATGTAATACCAAATGGAGAAAATCTCCCAGAGATCTCCATGTCAACACCAAGACCCAGCTTCACTCAACGACCAGCAAGCTACAGTGCTGGACACCCTATGCCAAACAACTAGCAAGACAGGAACACAGCCCCATCCATTAGCAGAGAGGCTGCCTAAAATCATAATAAGGCCACAGACACCCCAAAAACACACCACCAGACGTGGACCTGCTCAACAGAAAGACAAGATCCAGCCTCATCCACCAGAACACAAGCACTAGTCCCCTCCACCAGGAAGCCTACAAACACACTGAACCAACCTTTGCCACTGGGGACAGATACCAAAAACAACAGGAACTACGAACCTGCAGCCTGCGAAAAGGAGACCCCAAACACAGTAAGATAAGCAAAATGAGAAGACAGAAAAACACACAGCAGATGAAGGAGCAAGGTAAAAACACACCAGACCTAACAAATGAAGAGGTAATAGGCAGTCTACCTGAAAAAGAATTCAGAATAATGTTAGTAAAGATGATCCAAAATCTTGGAAATAGAAGAGACAAAATGCAAGAAACATTTCACAAGGACGTAGAAGAACTAAAGAGGAACCAAACAACGATGAAAAACACAATAAATGAAATTAAAAATACTCTAGAAGGGATCAACAGCAGAATAACTGAGGCAGAAGAACGGATAAGTGACCTGGAACATAAAATAGTGGAAAGAACTACAGCAGAGCAGAATAAAGAAAAAACAATGAAAAGAACTGAGGACAGTCTCAGAGACCACTGGGACAACATTAAGCGCACCAACATTCGAATTATAGGGGTCCCAGAAGAAGAAGAGAAAAAGAAAGGGACTGAGAAAATATTTGAAGAGATTATAGTTGAAAACTTCCCTAATATGGGAAGAGAAATAGTTAATCAAATCCTGGAAGCACAGAGAGTCCCATACAGGATAAATCCAAGGAGAAACACGCCAAGACACATATTAATCAAACTATCAAAAATTAAATATAAAGAAAACATATTAAAAGCAGCAAGGGAAAACAACAAATAACACACAAGGGAATCCCCTTAAGGTTAACAGCTGATCTTTCAGCAGAAACTCTGCAAGCCAGAAGGGAGTAGCAGGACATATTTAAAGTGACGAAGGAGAAAAACCTACAACCAAGATTACTCTACCCAGCAAGGATCTCATTCAGATTTGATGGAGAAATTAAAACCTTTACAGGCAAGCAAAAGCTGAGAGAGTTCAGCACCACCAAACTAGCATTACAACAAATGCTAAAGGAATTTCTCTAGACAAGAAACACAAGAGAAGGAAAACACCTACAATAACAAACCCAAAACATTTAAGAAAATGGGAATAGGAACATACATATCAATAATTACCTTAAATGTAAATGGATTAAATGCTCCAACCAAAAGACTTAGTCTGGCTGAATGGATACAAAAGCAACAGCTGTATATATGTTGTCTACAAGAGACTCACTTCAGACCTAGGGACACATACAGACTGAAAGGGAGGGGACGGAAAAAGATATTCCATGCAAATGGAAATCAAAAGAAAGCTGGAGTAGCAATTCTCATATCAGACAAAATAGACTTTAAAATAAAGACTATTACAAGAGACAAAGAAGGACACTATGCAGTGATCAAGGGATCGATCCAAGAAGAAGATATAACAATTGTAAATATTTATGCACCCAACATAGGAGCACCTCAATACATAAGGCAAATACTAACATCCATTAAAGGGGAAATTGACAGTAACACAATCATAGTAGGGAATTTTAACACCCCACTTTCACCAATGGACAGATCATCCAAAACGAAAATAAATAAGGAAACACAAGCTTTAATTGATACATTAAACAAGATGGACTTAATTGATATTTATAGGACATTCCATCCAAAAACAACAGAATACATATTTTTGTCAAGTGCTCATAGAACATTCTCCAGGATAGATCATATCTTGGGTCACAAATCAAGCCTTGGTAAATTTAAGAAAATTGAAATGGTTTCAAGTATCTTTTCCGACCACAATGCAAGGAGACTAGATATCAATTACAGGAAAAGATCTATAAAAAATACAAACACATGGAGGCTAAACAATACACTACTTAATAACGAAGTGATCACTGAAGAAATCAAAGGGGAAATAAAAAAATATCTGGGACCAAATGACAATGGAGACACGACGAACCAAAACCTATGGGATGCAGCAAAAGCAGTTCTAAGAGGGAAGTTTATAGCAATACAAGCCTACCTCAAGAAACAGGAAAGATCTCAAATAAGTAACCTAACCCTGCACCTAAAGCAATTAGAGAAAAAAGAACAAAAGACCCCCAAAGTTATCAGAAGGAAAGAAATCATAAAGATCAGATCAGAAATAAATGAAAAAGAAATGAAGGAAACAATAACAAAGATCAATAAAACTGAAAGCTGATTCTTTGAGAAGATAAACAAAATTGATAAGCCATTAGCCAGACTCATCAAGAAAAAAAGGGAGAAGACTCAAATCAATAGAATTAGAAATGAAAAAGAAGAAGTAACAAATGACACTGCAGAAATACAAACGATCATGAGAGATTACTACAAGCAACTCTATGCCAATAAAATGGACAACCTGGAAGAAATGGGTAAATTCTTAGAAATGCACAACCTCCCGAGACTGAGCCAGGAAGAAATAAAAAATATGAACAGACCAATCACAAGCACTGAAATTGAAACTGTGATTAAAAATTTCCAACAAACAAAAGCCCAGGGCCAGATGGTTTCACAGGAGAATTCTATCAAACATTTAGAGAAGAGCTAACACCTATCCTTCTCAAGCTCTTCCAAAGTATTGCAGAGGGAGGAACACTCCCCAACTCATTCTACGAGGCCACCATCACCCTGATACCAAAACCAGATAAAGATGTCACAAAGGAAGGAAACTACAGGCCAATATCACTGATGAACATAGATGCAAAAATCCTCAACAAAATACTAGCAAACAGAATCCAACAGCACATTAAAAGAATTATACACAATGATCAAGTGGGGTTTATTCTAGGAATGCAAAGATTCTTCAATATACGCAAATCAATCAACGTGATACACCATATTAACAAATTGAAGGAGAAAAACTATATGATCATCTCAATACATTTAGAGAAAGCTTTCAACAAAATTCAACACCCATTTATGATAAAAGCCCTGCAGAAAGTAGGCATAAGTGTTAGCCATGGCAATCAGAGAAAAAAAAGAAGTAAAAGGAATCCAAATCTTAAAAGAAGAAGTAAAGCTGTCACGGTTTGCAGATGACATGATACTATACATAGAGAATCCTAAAGATGCTACCAGAAAACTACTAAAGTTAGTCAATGAATTTGGTAAAGTAGCAGGATACAAAATTAATGCACAGAAATCTCTTGCATTCCTATACACTAATGATGAAAAATCTGACAGCAAAATTAAGAAAACACTCCCATTTACCATTGCAACAAAAAGAGTAAAATATCTAGGAATAAACCTACCTACGGAGACAAAAGACATGTATGCAGAAAATTATAAGACACTGATGAAAGAAATTAAAAATGATACAAATAGATGGAGAGATATACCATATTCTTGGATTGGAAGAATCAACATTGTGAAAATGACTCTACTTCCCAAAGCAATCTACAGATTCAATGAAATCCCTATCAAACTACCACTGTCATTTTTCACAGAACTAGAACAAAAAATTTCACAATTTGTTTGGAAATACAAAAGTCCCCGGATAGCCAAAGCAATCTTGAGAATGAAAAATGGAGCTGGAGGAATCAGGCTCCCTGACTTCAGACTATACTACAAATCTACAGTAATCAAGACAGTATGGTACTGGCACAAGAACAGAAACATAGATCAATGGAACAGGATAGAAAGCCCAGAGATAAACCCACATGCATATGGTCATCTTATCTTTTTTTTTTTTTTTTTTTTTTTTTTTTTTTTTTTTTTTTAAATTTTTTTTTTATAGCTACTTTATTTATTTATTTATTTATTCATTTTTGGCTGTGTTGGGTCTTCAGTTCGTGCGAGGGCTTTCTCTAGTTGCGGCAAGCGGGGGCCACTCCTCATCGCGGTGCGGGGACCGCTCTTCATCGCGGTGCGCGGGCCTTTCACTATCGCGGCCCCTCCTGTTGCGGGGCACAGGCTCCAGATGCGCAGGCTCAGTAGTTGTGGCTCACGGGCCTAGTTGCTCCGTGGCATGTGGGATCTTCCCGGACCAGGGCTCGAACCCGTGTCCCCTGCATTAGCAGGCAGATTCTCAACCACTGCGCCACCAGGGAAGCCCTGGTCATCTTATCTTTGATAAAGTAGGCAAGCATATACAGTGGAGAAAAGACAGCCTCTTCAATAAGTGGTGCTGGGAAAACTGGACAGGTACATGTAAAAGTATGAAATTAGAACACTCCCTAATACCATACACAAAAATAAACTCAAAATGGATTAAAGACTTAAATGTAAGGCCAGACACTATCAAAATCTTAGAGGAAAACAAAGGCAGAATACTGTATAACATAAATCACTGCAAGATCCTTTTTGACACAGCTCCTAGAGAAATGGAAATAAAAACAAAACTAAACAAATGGGACTTAATGAAACTTAAAAGCTTTTGCACAGCAAAGGAAACGATAAACAAGACCAAAAACAACTCTCAGAATTGGGAAAAATATTTGCAAATGAAGCAACTGACAAAGGATTGATCTCCAAAATTTACAAGCAGCTCATGCAGCTCAAAAACAAAAAAACAAACAACCCAATCCAAAAATAGGCAGAAGACCTAGATAGACATTTCTCCAAAGAAGATGTACAGATTGCCAACAAACACATGAAAGAATGCTCAACATCATTAATCATTAGAGAAATGCAAATCAAAACTACAATGAGATATCATCTCACACTGGTCAGAAGGGCCATCATCAAAAAATCTAGAAACAATAAATGCTGGAGAGGATGTGGAGAAAAGGGAACACTCTTGCACTGTTGGTGGGAATGTAAATTGATACAGCCACTATGGAGAACAGTATGGCGGTTCCTTAAAAAACTAAAAGTAGATCTACCATATGACCCAGCAATCCCACTACTGGGCATATACCCTGAGTAAAGCATAATTCAAAAAGGGTCATGTACCAAAATGTTCATTGCAGCTCTATTTACAATAGCCAGGACATGGAAGCAACCTAAGTGTCCATCATTGGATGAATGGATAAAGAAGATGTCACACATATATACAATGGAATATTACTCAGCCATATAAAGAAACAAAATGGAGTTATTTGTAGTGAGGTGGATGGAGTTAGAGTCTGTCATACAGAGTGAAGTAAGTCAGAAAGAGTAAAACAAATACAGTATGCTAACACATATATATGGAATCTAAGGAAAAAAAAAAAAGATCATGAAGAACCTAGTGGCAAGACGGGAATAAAGACACAGACCTACTAGAGAATGGACTTGAGGATATGGGGAGGGGGAAGGTTAAGATGTGACAAAGTGAGAGAGTGGCATGTACATATATACACTACCAAACGTAAAATAAATAGCTAGTGGGAAGCAACAGCATAGCACAGGGAAATCAGCTCTGTGCTTTGTGACCACCTAGAGGGGTGGGATAGGGAGGGTGGGAGGGAGGGAGATGCAAGAGGGAAGAGATATGGGAACATATGTATATGTATAACTGATTCACTTTGTTATAAAGCAGAAACTAACACACCATTGTAAAGCAATTATACTCCAATAAAGATGTTAAAAAAGTAATAATATGTATTATTCTGCCAGAAAGTTAATGTAATATTTAAAAACAATTTGTATAAAAAGTTATAAATGTTGAATCTGATTGAACATATTCTCAAATAAAGCAATGAAAATATATGTTAAATTGAGTGATAGTTTCAAGGCAGAACTGTTTTAGAAAAACACAATTTCTTTAACTTGGGAAAATCTAATATAAATATGTGAAGAATATGAAAAGCCACACATTAGATGTGGATATTAATAGAGTATAAAAGAAACTATGTTGACCTTTTAAAACACTTTCTAAAGGAAATATAAGCCGCTAAGAAATTTAGTCACTGTTTTCATGTAAAGATATTTTTTGCTAGTGCTAAAAGAGCAAATTAGCATTTTAGTGCCTATTCTAAATGAGAAAATGACATTAAGTGCAAATTTCCACTTTTATTTCCTATATTCTAGTCAACCTACTCATAAAATTCATATTATATTCTTCAAAATAATCTCAGCTGTTTGTCTACTCTGCTATTTTGGATCTGTAGTCTCTATTAACAATCCATTTGTGATAATGTAGCTCTCTTATTGCATGTCCTACCTTCATAAACCATTCGTGATCCTTTCCAAAGGGTTCCCCTACTTCTAACAGTGTTTTTTGTTTGTTTGTTTTTAAAGAAAGAGTTTAAAACTAGAATAAAAGAGCTTAGGCTACCAGCACCAGAATTTTATTCCTCACTGATAACATAGCTATGATGGGAAAAGAGTTTACCTGCCTTTGAGGTGTACCGTTCCAGCACATTCTTATATCTTCAATACTGCTTTCCATACTGACTCAATTTGACAACTGGAGATATAATCTATTACACAAAACTTTATCGTCAGGGCATAGATAATACTTAAGAATACAAAAAAACATAAACTTCTGAGGGACCGTCACCAACATATAGATGTCAGAATATGAACGCAATTCTGCTACAGGTAGTTTAGATGTTTGGGACAATTACTTTTTGGTCTGAAAGTCAAATGACAATAATACAAGCACACCATGAACTAAAAATCATTTTGCCCCATCAGGCTTTTTCTAAAATATATTGCAGAAGGATGATACGTAATTCCTTTACTCACACTCAGTTTTCTAGCACATTAGAAAGCCCATAGCATTTTACATCTTTTATTGCTCAAAACTGTCTTAAACATTAGATTATTTGGTTCAGTTGTTTTAAAGATTTTTGTTTGTTAATTGTAAATAAGAAACTCTTATACAAACACATTTCCCTAGGGTGTGTAAATAAATAAAGCAGTGAAAAGCAGTTGTGCTCTTACTGAGTAGGGCAGGGAGCCCAGAGCCCTGCTGGTTTAGCTGTCCTAGACTCTCTCTCTCCACACCAACCCCTAAGGACAGCATTCACCCACATTGAGTCTCAAAACACAGATTGAAAACCACTGATCCATTCAACTTATTCCATTTTATAATGAGAAAGCTGAACCCGTAGAGGCTAATTGCTCAAGCTGCTGCAACTAGTTGATGGCAAAACAGAATTAGAACTCATGTCTCCTGACTCTTTGTCTAGTATTCCCAAATGTAGCTAAAAAAAAAAAAAAAAAAAAAATCAATTAAAAACATCTGGTAAATTAATACATTCAGAAATATATTTTCTGAAATATACCATGAAAACATTCTGAGAATTTTGTTAAGGTAACTTTCAAATCATGTGTGTTGAATAATTCTTTTAATATATGAATTCCCATATTCTCTTTTCTCTGTATATTATTAAGTGGCTAGATAGTCTAGTTGACACCAAAATGATGCTGTACAAATAGCAGTGACCAATAGTCATTAACTTTACCCTCATAATAGAGATGCTAATGGAGAAAGCCCACAGGTTAACAGTATAACCAATGTTAACCGTTTATTCCTGACGTTCTAACACGTAGCTTGAGCTGTACATGCATGGAATAAAGAGATCTACCCTGGCTCTACAGGTGATTTTCAGGTTGGATATGGACAACTTTCACACTCACTGAGCTTGATGGTGCCAGGCAGTAGCGAGAGTAAATATCACCGCTTTGACTGAAGAATGCAGCCAGCAGTCACAAGGTGTTTGCAGCCTCAGGATATATGAAAATCAGTGTGGCTGAAAGTTTTCAGACCATGAATATGGAACTCATTTCCAGCATAGTGACCCCAAGGGAAATAAGTATCTCTAACCATAGAAAAGTAAGCCAGGCTTTTACACAGCAGAAGTAGAAGCAAGTACCAAGCAAATAATGTAATATTTGCCTATTGTTTTAGATACTTTCAATAACTCCTTGCAGTAGATCATTTTATCACTTGGTAAAGTAAAATAAACTAATGAATATGACAAAATGTTAAGATATTTCAAATATGTTTTTACAGTTATTTTGACTATTTTACATTCTGTAAAACTTTTTGTTCTTGATATTTTAAATTTATTAGGATTTTTAACTTAAATTCTGTAAAATTAGGCAGAGGTTTTCTTTAGTTTTTAAACAGAAAGTATGTATGTGCAACAATAGGTAGATAGATGATAGATGGATAGGTAGATAGATACAATATATTGCATATAATTATAGATATATCTAGCATATATAACAATAAATGCATATAGTATATTTCAAATAAATTTTACATTATATATATAATCTGAATCTAAAGCTTATTTACAGAGTTATTTAGCAAATACCACATATTATAGTCTTTCTAACTCTTTTTTTTCTCTTTTTTAAGCATAATTATTTCCTAACAATTTCCAAGAGGAATTCTAGCACATCACAGTTAGAAGAGCACTGGTTAGAGTCATAATGTAAGACCTAATGTAAGTCATAATTGCCATGACCTTAATGATTATTAAATACTTTGTTTATCTGCAAGTTGCAGTTCCTTGATAGGAGAGCTGTTTCGTCTTATGGTTAACCATAATGATTTTATTGCAGGTTAATAAGCTACCTTTGCAATAGAATTAGTAATAAGAAGGGTGAAATAAGAACTCAGCCACAAGTGTTGTAACCAAGAAAGCAGCGGGCAGGAAGGGCTAAGATGGTGTAACAATGCTCAGAAAAGTGTGAACTCCAGTTTCAAATAGCCTCTCGTCATCAGCCTGTTGGGATCCATGAATCCAATATTAATTTCAAGAAGCAAATGCGTTATTCTCAAATATCATTAACTATGAAAACAAGCCCTCTGAGATGTGTTTGGCATTTTAGAATTTAATATTATTGATTTGATCACTACTCCCCTTCCTCCTCAGGGTAATCAGATGGGTCTTTCTTCTTTTGTTCCTTCTTTTTCTACTTATTTGTTTATTCATTTTGCATGTGTGTGTGTGGAATCAGGGAATAAAGGCTGTGTTTTCATTCTATCAATAAGTAAATATGTTCTACATAAATTAAACCACTTATGGGTTCTTATATATCTTCCACATATATTAAACCATTGACATAATGTGAATGGAGACGGGAGTGAATCCCCTGGAGGGGTCAGAGTGTTTGGCCTGGTCTAGGAGGCTGCTACATGTAGGCCACTGAGAAACTCATCTAACTGCTCCTAACTGGTCAAAATATTTATATAAATACATGTGGAATAGGTCACTACCTCCACTAACTCTTTCAATCTTAAAATGATCATGTTTTTTGTTGCTCTATTTAAATTTCCTAGAAGACCCAGGTGTTAACAAGGACAGTGGCAGTGGCTCTACTGTGCCTAGTGTTCTACCAGCTGTCTAGAGTATTCCTCGTGATTCCTTAATTCCCGTTTAACAAAATTATGTTCCGAAATGACAGCTGGGAACACAGCAAATGGTTTACAACCTACAGTTTTTCTTGGAAGAGCCACTGTTAAGGTATACCTTTGTTTCCAATCTCTTACACCAGTTCATGAGGCAAAATGTGTGTTTAAAAACACACAGAGAGAAATGTCTTATCATGTCATAATAATCAATGTTTATTCACTAAGAACGTCAGATAAATTAATCTTAATGTGTTTTAGTTAAACAAAGTCAATAGCCATTGTCATATACAGAAAGGAAGCAGAGTCTCCAATGACCAAATTTTGACTTAGATTTGAAGTTTACAAGTACTTTTTCAGGTAGTTTCTTTTTATTCTGTTAACATAAATATTTATAATAAGAGGAAATTTCTAAGTATGAAACATAAAAGTAATTTGTTAATATGTGATAATATTAAATCACTAGTAACTTTATAATCATATATCATATAATCATTTTCTTGCCAAATAATGTAAAATTTTAAGCAATCATCTTAAAATTTTAAGACAAAAATAATTTTGGAAGAACATGTTTTTTCTTTGTCAGAAGTTCTTTCTCTAGGTGTGGCAAGCTACTGTTCTGACTAAAAGCCTACCTTCCAAAGATGGTTACTACAAGTATTTCAGCTGATAGCATTATGGAGATTCCCTTGTATGTTATTTGTTGCTGTTTTTTCCCTTACTGCTTCTAATATTTTTTCTTCTTTTGTTATAAATTTATTTATTTGTTTATTTATTTATTTTTGGCTGTGTTGGGTCTTTGTTGCTGCACGTGGGCTTTCTCTAGTTGTGGTGAGTGGAGGCTACTCTTCATTGTGGTGCATGGGCTTCTCATTGCAGTGGCTTCTCTTGTTGCAGAACATGGGCTCTAGGCACACGGGCTTCAGTAGTTGTGGCTCGCAGGCTCTAGAGCACAGGCTCAGTAGCTGTGGCACACACACTTAGTTGTTCTGTGGCACATGGGATCCTTCTGGACCAGGGCTCGAACCCGTGTCCCATGCATTGGCAGACAGATTCTTAACCACTGTGCCACGAGGGAAGTCCCTAATGTTTTTTCTTTGTGTTTAATTTTTGTTAGTTTGATTAGTATTTGGTTTGGCATGTTCCTCTTTGGATTTATCTTGTATGGGACTCTCTGTGCTTCCTGAACTTGGATGGCTATTTCCTTTCCCATGTTATGGAAGTTTTTAGCTTTAATTTTTTAAACTATTTTCTCAGGCCCTTTCTCCTTCTCTTCTTCTTCTGGCACCCCTATTATTCAAATGTTGGTGTGTTTAATGTTGTCCCAGAGGTATCTGAGGCTGTCCTAATGTCTTTTCATTCTTTTTTCTTTATTGTGTTGATAACTCTCTCAATCAATCTGTTCTTTTTTTTTAATTGAAGTATAGTTGATTTACAATGTTGTGTTAGTTTCTGGTGTACAACAAAGTGATTCATATATATATATATATATTCTTTTTCATATTCTTTTCCATTATGGTTTATTGTAGAATATTGAATATAGTTCCCTGTGCTATACAGTAGGACCTTGCTGTTTATCCATTCTATATATAATAGTTTTCATCTGCTAGTCCCAGAAACAGACTCACAGACATAGAGAATTTCTGGTTTTGAATTATCGTTATCAATGAGAGAGAAAGAGGGTGCCTGCTTGCTTTGCACAGAGGCGTGAAACAGTATTTTTTCCTAGAAAATAAAGTAATATAATCACATCAGCTAGGTCACCTAGGCTACTCAATTTAGCTTCTCACATTCTACTTACTAAAGGCTGGGTTGCTTGGTTAATGTTATTTTCCTTACTGGTCAGCCCCCAGGGCTGTTGCTGTGGGTGCTGTAGTGGACCACCCAGAGCTCCCTTCCTCTCTGAAGCCCTCCTCTAACCCCTGCTTCCAGGTGATAATCTACAGCTGGGTCCTTCCCTAGGCTTTGTCCTTGCCTGATGAGAGCTGCTTTGGCCAATGTTATGTCACACCCTCCAACCGCCAAGCCAGCCCACATCCAATTACTGGTTTATACAGAGGTACAAGACCAAGCCCCTTGGCCTTAATTCGAGACATCTCTGAAGGGCACCCCAGCTTGAGTGCTTTCTGTGGGATTGCCTAAGATCTCTGCTACAGCATCACAGCTCACCTTGTCTTTCTGCCCATTTCTCTTTCTTTTACTCCCTCACAGATATTGTTCCCAGAGGATTTCACAACTAACTCTCTACATGAAAAATCTCATCTCTTAAATAGTTTCCTGTGGAGTCCCATCTAAAAGAGTTGGAGCCAAAGTGGTTTAGCACATGGACTGAAAAATGGCATTTTGGAACTGACTGTCTGTGAGTCAACTGGAAAAAAAGGACTATGGTGGTTGTAGGTGTAGTGTGGATGAACCCAGAACCCAGTGTAGTAGTGCAAGTATTCTGTACGATGTTACAGAAAAACCTGAAGGAACTTTTTGGACAATCCAATACTAAAATGTTGTACCAGCTGGGAAGGGGATCGGGATACTTGAGGAAGAAGATGCACTGGCAAATGCAGGGCCACAAGCCCTTAGGATGTGGAAAGATAAATCATAAGAACAATGGAATCAGATGGCTCTTCCTGAGTGGGATGAGGGTGGATAATCACACCATTTTGAAGAATAAGAGTCAGGAAACTTCTTTGGAAGCTGATAAAGAGACTCTCATCTCCGGCAGCTGGAGAGATGTAAAACTGAGGAGCAGGACCAGGACTTAGTTATGAAAGCAGTGGTGCCCAAATGCCCCAGAACACAGTGGGACTGTGGAAGCAGCCACTCCCTCCCTTTGTTGGAATATGACACCAAGATCACTGTCTTGCAAGATAATATGCACCTGCAGTCCACTAGGACTTAGCCCCATCTAGCTGGAGGTGTCAAGATCACATGACAAGACTTCCAGACCACATCTTCCTTCACACAGAGGTCACTGGCCTAGTCCCACACTTACAGAGGCAGTGAAAAGTATAGACAATTGTACCAACAGTGGATCCTCAAAGGACTAGTGGAGTCTCACCTTGGCACCACTCAGTTTGGGATCCTGTGACTTTAGTACAACAGCTATTTGCATAGGAATGCAATATCTGTTGACTATGAATGGTACTGTTAAGTATTCCAGATCTTCTATGTAATTACTTTATAGTCAAAGCCCACTTTCCCAATTCACCTCTAATTTACATGAATCAAAATTAAATGAGTGATTGAGAAGAACTGCAGGTTGAAAAATCTGTAGACATTTTAATTACTAAATATTTTTCTTATATCAGATATTTAAAAACATGATATGCAATAAATATGGATCAGATTTCACTACTATTTTGTACTGCTATTATATATGTCTATGTATTAATATATATATGTATATATGTATATTGTATATGTATATAATAGTATATATTTTATATATAGTATATACTATATGCTGCCATATATACATGTATATATGTTTGCATACCTATAAATATATATATACGTGTATATATATATATATATATATATATATATAGTTATTTTCATAAGAGGCAAGAGTATTTAGGTTTGAAAACTCAATTTTCTTTGACAAAATACACCTGTGGGAAGCCCAGCCTTTCATAAAACACGAGTATAGAAGGCATCTTGTTCAGTCAATTAACAGATACTTACTGACACCCTTCCACATTCTAAGCACCAGGCACACAGTAACCAGTAAGGGAGACAGGGTCTCTGAGGTCACAATACCATCAGGCTCACAATCTACTAGGAAGACAGTGAGAAGGAGGAAAACACACACACATACACACATGTATACACACACACATGTGCACACACACACACACACACACACATATGCACTGTGTATAAAATCACCAGAGTCTGTGCCACGAGGAGATATAACAGCTGGCCCCGAGAGTGTTACAACACATATTTAACAAAAACAAATAATTTAGCTTGGTGGGTTAGGTGATATTTTTTTAATCACATTTTATGGTAAAGAGTTTTTCTGTGTGTGTGTGCGTGTGTAAGAGTCCTGAGGCAAAGGCCTGCATACTGCTTACCATTCTACCTTCAATTCAGAGCATAACATTTTGAGCTTTGATTATATTTGAATCAGCGTACAAGCTGATCTTGCAAATAAACCAAAAGCAATTGGTTTTGATGTCAGCGAATGATGTCAGCAATTCATGAAACATTTATCAACTGAAGTCAGTGCTAACTTCTGCCCTAGGTCTTGAAGACTCAAACTGTATACTAAAGTATGATTGCAGAAACCAAATGATGAAAAATTATTATTTCACAATATTACCTAAATTGTTTTCATAAATACGCACATTGTTTTTCATTTTTTAAATGAGCTTTACTATCATTTCCAGGTGAAACTGATAAAATGTCCTTTTGTCTAAATATGAATACATAAAATTAAAATATAGGATAGAATAAAATATATTAAAAAATTCCTCTTTTCTTCTCAAAACCAAATCAAGTTTTATTTAACTAAAATGTAGGGAACAAACATACATTGAGAAAAGTATATTAACAGTAGCATGAAAAAGCATTTTGTATTTAATTACATCATCAAATTAAATATATGAGCGTTTTAAGTAGTCATAAGAATTCATATGTACATTAACACAATATTTAGGTTTTTTAAGATATTTATGTAGATTAAAAAAATAGCCTTAAGGAACTGCCAGAGACACTGATTCAGAAATTGTATAGGCAGCCTAAGCAACAGAAACAGATCCTGGCTAAGTTAACCAAAGGAAAGAAAAAATATGACAAGAGAGAATTTATTTAAAGATTATTGGGTGGACTTACATAAAGTAAAGGAAAACAAAAGCTCTGTAATGTAAAATTCAAGGCAACTCCTATGATCTCAAAAGGTTAACTTTGGTGGCTTGATCTAATCACCTGAGGTACTTGTTAAAAATGACGGAATCCTGGGCCCCAGCCCAGAAATACCAAATCAAAATACCTGGAGATGACCTCTGAGAATCTGCTTTTCAACACCATCATGAAGGGAACTTATGCTCTTTATTATTTATCATTAGAGTGACTCTGCTCCAATATGCTGTTTTTCTACAAAAGTCAAATATTTCTGGGGGAAAAATCTTCCCCTAACCTGCAAAACAATCTATACACTCTTTTTTTCTTATACATATTACATTCTACTTTAAATTGCTATTATTTATGTGAACATCATTTTCTCTCACTTTTCCCATAATTTATAAGTGTATTGAGGTCAGCAATCTTATCTTCTTAGTCTATGTATATCTCACAGTTCAAAGAATGAAGACTTTTAACATACAAGTCCTTAAAAAAATATTAATTGAATTGAATGAAATTGACTTCCCATATAAGGGTGATAGCTTTATGGGTAAGAATACTATGTTGAATGGATATTTTAGTGTGTGTGTGGCTTTAAAATTTTTAAAAGTAATCATATTTTATATATAGTAGTGTGTATATGTCAATCCCAATCTCCCAATTTATCCCTCCCCCCACCTTCTCCCCCCCACACCATAACCATAAGTTTGTTTTCTATACCTGTGACTCTATTTTGTAAATAAGTTTATTTGTACCATTCTTTCCACATATATATAAAATAGATAACTAATAATGACCTACTGTGTAGCACAGGGAACTCTACTCAACACTCTGTAATGACCTAAATGGGAAAAGAATCTAAAAAAGAATGGATATATGTATATGTATAACTGATTTATGTTGTACGGCAGAAACTAACACAGCATTGTAAATCTACTATAATAAAGTTTTTTAAAAAATTAATTCTAAAGGCTCTTAGTCCATTTTATGTAAGAGAAAAAATATATGGCAGGCTAATAGTTAAACTCACTTGAAACCACATTTTCCCAAAGAATAAAAAGCAGAATCAATGATTTTGTCTCTCATATATATTTAGTAAAATATACTAAGTCCCTAAATCTTTTTACTTCTCTGAAAATGGCATTTGAGATTGATTGGGTTGGGAACTGCACACATTTTATTATTATTTATCTGCTTATCCTGTCATCTATCTGAGAATTTCTAAGGCTGATTAAAAAATGTACTGTTTATTGGTTTATTGAATAAGACATAATAATGATAATTTTGTTTCCAACAATGCCCATCTGTATTAGTTTTCATGCAAAAATCAGCTTTCCTTACAAAAGAGTGCATGATTATAAATAAAGTTTAATTCAGGACTCAAAGCAACAATTTATCCTCTCTGTGAAATAAGGAGTATTTCCCAAGAGGAAAGACCTCTGGTTATTCAGAAAATGTATGTGTCTACAACATATGAGATAGAGACATCTCTTAGGATATTTTTTTGTTTTAAAAAGTTTCTTCTTTCTCTATTGCAATTCCAACTTCACCATATATATCACATTCACATAAATAATTGTCCTTTAAAAAATAATAAACCCCTGAAGAAGAACTGACTGTTAACAAATGGTCATTTACTGCAAACATAGCTAAAGTGGATGTTGCATATAAATGAAGGGTTATTAAGATCAGAGAGGTCTCATAGTAAATTTCTGTACCTTTTATAAACTCCTAAAAATCCCTCCTTTTGATTTTCCTACTTCATAAATTTTCCTTCAATTTACTAAGCAAAGCATAATCATTCAGTAATACTTATATTGAAAATAGATTTTATGTTAAAGAAATATAACTTAGAGCCAAATATTGTATTACAATTTGGAGAATATTTACATGCTATTATAATTTTTAAAAATGGATTTGATAAAACTTTTTAAGCTATATTTTAAGTAATATCTATAGATTAATTATTGCATTAAGTTCAAGTAACATTTTTAAATAAACTACTTAAAGTGAAAATCGTATTTGACTATCTTTATACTTATTATTTGCTATTAAATGCATGCATTATAGTGAAACACGTGCATTTTAAAATAAAAAGGAAAAGAACTAAGAATACAAATAATTATTGCTGAAAAGCAGGTGACGATGTAAAGAAGCTGTCAAATTAGACATGTTCAGTTATATTTCACAGTTGCTTTTTGGGACACACTTCTTGTCATTAGTTTAAAAATCAGTATGTGATGAATATAAAATGCGGTATGCTCAAAGTGGAATGGCTTATAAAATTATAGTATTAGCCTATTTCATAATGCAAAGACCTATTTTTGGCATAACCATCTTATCAACTAATATTTATTATATGTTATGAGATCCATCTCCATTCACGTAGAGAAAAAAGAGAGGTATGATTCCGTCTCAAATGTGTTTCAATAATTTTATGAAGCAGCCAATGTGAAATTAAAATGAGATGGAAATAAATTTCCCAAAATATGTAAATAAAACTATAGTAGCATGTTAATTAATATTACAAGTGCTAATATCATGGTAAATTTGGCAGGATGACTTAGGGAAAGTAAGGTGACTATCTCCTATGGAAAAGAAGAGAAATCACAGTAGCTTTCCTTATGACATCTAATAGTGTAAATCTAACTGGGAAATACATTACACTTAGTACTATTTTTCTTTGTTTTTTGGGGCTAAGAATTTAAAAGGAGAGTTCATAAATAAGGGATGTTTCTCGGGCCTTGCCTGGGAAAGATTGAGATGAATCTATCCCATTAGAGTTAATCAAAGGTCCTAGGAAAGCACTTACTTTAAAACATATAGAACAGTGAAGAGAGCTCACTATGGACAATATTTGATAGCAAAGAATCCAGGCTTTCCCACTGTGGTGTCCCGGATGAGAACATTACTCAGAAGCAGGAAAGCAAATTTGAATCAGGACTTACCCAGAGGAAAAAATCAAGGCCAAACCCACTGTGGTTGGAAGAAGTTCAAAATCCTAGATGACACAAAAGCTTGATGGCTGTACTTTTCAAACTTTAGTGAGATTAGAATTTTGTGGAAGGCTTGTTAAGGTTTTTGGGCCTCACTGCAGAGTTTCTGATCCAATAGGTGTGAGATGAGGCCTGAGAATTTGCATTTCCAAAAACTTCCCTGGTTAAAGGAACACATTTTGTCTTATAGGATCTTAAGACCTTATCATTAAAGAAAAGAATAGAAATAAAAGTAAAAGCAGTGTATCTTCCACAACTGAGGTAGATGCCCTACCACAAAAACAAACCACAACAACAAAAAACACCACCAAGTTTTGGAGACCTGAAGCAAAGAAAGCTAAGATGTGAAACTAATTATTTAGAAGGAGCTTAAAGATGGACATTGGCTTCAGCTGGGAGGTTTTCCAAGCTTCCAGGGGCAACAAGATCAGGGCATGGATCCTGGAAGCATCTGACTATAAGTTAAGAGAGAGGAGAAAAAGCAAAGATCAGTTGTTGACAGGTAGGTCCTGTCAATTATACCAGGGACAGAGTACAATATGTTAAGGGGGATAAAGAAAATTAAATAGCCCATGAGGAGCAACGTCAAGGTCAATAAGTTGAGCACAATACTTATTGTTTATATATATATATATATATATATATATATATATATATATATATATATATATATATATGATCAAAATAAGTGACTCCTTTTGATGTGCAATAAAAATATGTTTAAGCAATATAGTCACATGAACAATGAGTGATATTTTCAAAGATATACAATTACCTAGATTAATTAACAAACATGCATTATAATTTTGAGAATTGTAAGCTGCCATTCTTGGTCCATGACAAGTTATTTTCCATATAAGATGAAGTCAACACCATTGTGGGCATTCCTTGAGATGTCACCATTTAAGAGGCATGCAATCCTCGGGGACACCACCAAACACTATGGTCCCAGGTAATCGTATATAATAGAACACATATCAAGTAAAACAAATGACACATTTTGTTTCCATTGTTTTTGTTTTTGCCAATCAAGAAAAAAAATACAGACAGGATATCCACCCTGTATTGGGCAGTAACAGAAAATGTACTACAAACTTATTCTTTCCCTCCACGTAAAATATGGCAATGCTAAATTTTATTATTATTTCCATGTGCTACAGTAATGTCCAATGATTATGGAAAAATGGTCTTAGTTTAAATCCCACCCTACTCCCTCAAGGCACTAAAAATAGTGCAGAAAAATTTCAGAGGAGCCAAGTTAAAACTAGATCATAAACAGAATATATGGCTGTTTCATGAAATAGCCCAGAATGTGTGATAAGGATGATCATATTTTTAAATTAGTCTTTAGCCTCAAGATAATTCTCCAGAATGCCACAATAAATATATAATATATTCCTTTATATGCTGCATTTTTATGGTACATTATTAATGAAACATGAATTATTAAATGTGTATTTCAGTAATTAGTGGCTGAATTCATATCACAGCATGTCTGATGGTAACAAATATAGTTGCTTTTATGCAGCTGCATTAATGCATATATTTTAATGTGTCCCTATCTCTTTTACATTAAAGAGTGATGTAAGTTTATATGTGACATATGCTTTGTTAAGTTTTATGAATTAGACAATGTAAGAATATCAAGAGGAAAAGTAGACTCAAGATCATTAGCAATATCAAATTGAATGGGAGAAAGCATTTTAAAGTTTTGTAAAACTAATGACTTCTCAATACGCCTAAGGCTTTAATAGCTGGGATATAGTTTCTAGTCTTCAGTTTCATTAAAATGTATCTGGGAAATGGTCCATTTGAGCGAGTTAAGACAAAAATTTCTTGAGGCTCATGATACCCTTAATTTAAAATGAGAATAGGTCTTGAAAGAGCATAGGGCTTTACAGATAGGTACAGCTCTCACTGTAAAAGCAAGAAAACTCAGACCCAGGTAATGTAAGAGATGCCATACTTTGTTCATAGAATCAAATCAAAAAGGTTTGATTAGTGAATCAGTAACTACAGAATTGCTCTAAGGTCACAAAGCCAGTATTTCTGAGCAAAAACTCCATATGTACTGAATTTCAGAACACAGATCTTTTTACTGTGCTCAGCTGACTAATTCAAGCTTAATTTTCCTCCTTTTTTATTCATCCCTTCAGCACATAATTACTGAGCATCTTTTTTAATCCAGGTGGTGTAGTAGGCTCTGTACATTCAAAGATGAATGATTAATGACCCTGGCTCTCAGGAAGCTTGTGTGGGGAAATAGGACAGGTAAGCTCACTGTGTTAGAATGCATTGTGGCAGAGCAAAGAAGAACTAAATGCAAGGAAAAGAAAAAAACTTTAGTCAGACTTTGTCAAACTTCAATTCAAAGTCCTTCATTGATTCTCCTCCTCTTTCAGAGTAAAAAATGGAGACTTTGTGAGAGCCTGCTAGGCCTGTGGTCATCTGCCTCCATTCCTTCTTTCTGAATCATCAATTCTCAACCATCCTTTCTCACTCTAGCCACGCTCACCTCCCTTTCTATTTCTTGCCGGGCCAAACATGCTCTTCCTTGGAGAATCTGACACCTTCTGTGTCCTTCACCTTGAGCACTCTCCCAAGATCATCCATATGGCTCACTCCCTCACTTACTTTTTTCAGCTCTTTACTTCAGTATCTCCTTTTACTTTTCCTGATCACCTCACAAAAATAGCAATTACTTCCATATTCTACTCATATATTTCCTCATATTGCTCAGGAAACTGTAGCACAGAAAAATGACATAATTAGACCAAAATTATAGTTTATAGGTGGTTGAGCCACAGTTTGAACACAGCAGTCTGGCTTCAGACCCGAGATCTCAGCTACTTTATATTACTGCCTCAATAGTAGTGGAAACCAAAGAAATGGAAGAAATATTGCTGACCATTTTTAAAGGGATCCTCTCAAGAAGGTTTCCTCTTGGGCTAGAAGAGAGTGATGGGATGTGTCATGGAGTAAAGAATGACAGATGAAGGAGAGAGCTTGCCCTGCCAAAGCTGTTGTAGGATGGTACCAGCTGCAGTGACTCCAAAGAATTAGAACAATAAATAAAGCACCTCACTGTAGTAAGAGGTACTTTCTTAAACCAGATAATCATAGATTTCAGGAATATCAGCCACAGTAGTACCTGTAGCAAAAAAAGGGGAGCAGAGAAGACCAAGCCAGCAGCAGTATCTCCCCTTTCTCTCTACAGGGTTTGCATAATTAGTGGGTGTAGCTGAAATGTAAATATAAGGATTTAGGAAGCATAGCTAATGTTATACTTTTTCTATTTTTGATTATGTACCACCATATGGTATCTTTTTCATTTTGGTCAGTTCTTAAAATCAAGCATTTTCACAAATTGAAATCAGAAGCTGACTCAAATGACTATGCCAAAATTCAACAATTAAAAAAAGGTGATAGCACATTTAATTACACTGCACTCATGAGTCAATTATAATAAATTTAAAGTAAGCAAACATTTTAGATTAATAATAAACAATATAACATTTAAAATTATTTTTTATTTACTGTATTATATTTTTATTGATATTTTGTGTGCATGTTTTTATAATTGTATTAGTGGAATAAGTCATGTAGCATGTAATTTACAAATAATTCATATTTTAGAAATATATGAATAAAGTATTTTATTAATAGGGAATCAAAATCAAAGAAGTTTGGAGACTGTTTACAAAAGTTTGACCCAATAGTGCCATGGATATCCATTGTCATTGAATTCAACCACTATGGATATATAGAGAAAATTTTAAAATGATTTTGAAGAGTTTTTAAAAACTTAATTTTATTAAATATTAATAACCTAAAGTAGATATCATTATTTAGAGTTAATGGTAGATGCCTTAGAAAATGTATAAATATAGTTTATACAAAAATTTTCCAATCATTTCATTGAGATGCATTTATACTTAATAAATTAGAATTTTACAGCAAAACCCCAGATGCAATTATTAATAATGTATAACCTTTAAAATAATGTATAATAAATAACATATAATAATAATTAATGTTAATATAATAATAACTAGTTAGAATATGTTTGTATGTGATTTACATAGAATCTTTATTTTTCAGCTCTTTGTTAACAAGATCTAAATATATTTAGGAAGTGTTTTTTAAAAAATCCTTGTAATGCTTGTCAGTACCAGAGAAATGGCTGTCAAGCATAAATCTATTAAATAAATAGATATCATATCATATTATGAACTTCATGTCAGTTTTATTTTTCCTTCACATTGATATTGTGGATCCTTTAAAAGATAAATTATTCATACTACACCTCATCTTTTGATTTACTTGCAGAGTATAACTGCACAGGAATTAGCTCTGAAAGAGGTCATCTACGGGCCAAATGTCAACAGGAATCTTTGCTGCCTACACAGAATAAGGTACACTGTGGAGTAAGAGAGACTTACTTACCTGAATCTGTCTCTGCAGAGTGTACTTTTTCTCTAGTGAAAACATAAAAAAAGATAGATCACTGCATTATGTCAATTAGTCTACTCATTCTTCAGCATGAATATAAGAAATGAGGAAGTATATGAGCTATTTGTGTCAGGATAAGCAGATAGATAATAAATACATACACACTCATTTGAGTCTACTACAACACTAAAGTTCTCACACTATGCACAAAAATTGTGCTCAGAAAAGTACATTAAAAGGATAAGATGAAAAAAATTGCTGGCCACAAATTTTAAATCATTATTTAAAAGATATTGTGATTCTATTATGAAGCCTGTTTAAAGGTCCCACCCTTTTTTCTTTCCCCTGTAGTTGCATTAATGAGATTACTGTAAAATGAACATGCTGATTTACTATCAGGCAAAGAACGTTTTCTTTGTTATTGTTTCTAAGTTTTTGATTTATGTAAGGGTAATTTCCACAGCTTGGGTCTTGGTGGAAAAATACCCTGTAGCCCAGTCTTTAAATGGAGGGCTCATAAAACCTTGGAACAGAGAAAGATCAGTTTGGAACAAGCTTTCACTATTTTGTAGGGCTCAGACACCAGCACTGTAGACGTTTGGTGGAGGCCATCAGGTACTAGTAAACTGAGAAAGCACCAAAGGAGAGCAGTGTCTAAATCACGGAGAGGTCACCAACTCCAGGAAGGCTTTCTATGTCACAACCGGCCTGGACTTACCAGATACCCTGGTTATTCAAAAGAAGATGGGCATTCTGATTCAAATATGACATTTTCCTGATATTAAATTTGGAAGGTAATTCAAACATAAACCATTACAGAATAACTACCAGAACCCAAACTACAGTCCTCTCAGGTCAGATTTAGTCCCTAGGCCTCCACATAAACCACCCTCCTTCTTACTCTTCCAGTGATGGAGAAGAGATGACCCCATTCTGGACTGATTATCCCACTGTATGACTTATCTTCTAAAGGAGCAGTTAAGTTATTGAATGATCAATTGAAAACTAAAAGATATGAGACAGTATTTTCCATATAGTTTTCTGGAGCAGAATATACAGGTTATGGTTCTTTTAGTAATAAAATTCAAAATAACTTTTTTAAAAATTTTGCTGTTTTTTTCCTAGTTTTCTAAACTGTCTACAAAAGAATGTGCAATAATTTTGCAATTGGATTTTAATGTTATTAAAGAGTTACTTAGAGAATTTAAAAAGGTAGCTCAGCACTCTGTATAATAATCAATCTTAGTATACAAGAAAAATAAGAGCATGGAATTATTTGAAAACATAAAAAATAATTAGCTAGTATAGATTATTGTCAGATAAGACATGACTTTAAATTGGAAAATATATACTTTCTTATAAACTTATTTACAATGGATTTATAACATTTTGCACAGTAAAGAAATCTGAACTACCTCTGCATCTTACAATGCAGCCCAGGGTCTCTTTTGCTGGTGGGCTGCTTCCTCTGATGTAATCCAGGTTTTAGTGTCATCTGTCCCCCCAGCCCACCCCCACCAATACCACTCCAGTTGTAGGAAAACAAGTTTCTGCTAGCAGAAATAAGTTTCTTTCCTAGCTTCTGGAAATTTCAGGTTTTCAAGAATTTTTCAGCTTCTGTCTCCCTTTCACAAAGAAATGATAAACTCTTTATAAAATTCATGGGATCTATAACTCTTGATCAAGATCAGAAAACAAATATATATTGGGTCCTCCCTTGGCATCACATTTATTAATTTTCTGGTATAGCTTTTGCATTTATGTAACAAGGAGTATCTCCTGTTTTATGACTACACAGATATAGGACAGTCCTTGTATAAACTGGTCCAGTAGGTGGCAGTTAGACTGATGCAATCACAGGTCATCATTGAGAGCAAAAGCAGATGGCCAATAAAGACTGCTTTTGTCAAAAAATCACCAGGAGCCTGTGAAAAGGTCTTAACCCACAGAAATATTATGACTTTGCTTAGGGCTAGAACTTCTCCTCTCCCATCTGCCTGTTAACTGCATGAACAAGAAGAAGAAACAAACGAGTTTCAAGTCTGACTAATTAAGTCTCTCAGTAAGCACCTCAGGCTCTGGCCCCACTTGTTTGGTTAAGTTACCAGTCTGGAGGAACAGGGAAGATGCCCTCCTTATTTCATTCCTGCCCTTTATGGTTCTCTGCTCCCCTCCACAATCTAAGCAGTTCTAGAAGAATTTACTTGGAACAATTTTGTCTTCTTTTATCTAACTTAAGTCAAACTTTTTATCTAAGGAGGAATAAAAAACAAACTTTTTTTTTTTTTTCTACAGGAACATCTCAATAGGCATATATAATGATTGATACATAACTTGCTCTACAATAAGATCTGATTGTATTAGGGTTTTACAGACATCTATACATAAATCATAACAACACTGATTATAGTTTGGTTTTGAATTTTGATTTTCATGAGTTATTCATTCAGTTGTTTCCCCTTACAGACAATAATAAGGGCCAAATTACAATTGGACAATATGTAACAAATTAAAAATGTTTTTCTACATTATATTCCCTTGGATTTTTATAGTATTAATTTTAATATTGTTTTAGATTTGGTTCAAATTCATTTATTTTTAAAAGTGTTTAGTTTGTCTTAGGATGCCAAAATATACTTAAAAGTCAGACCAAAGAGTTAGTGTTAATTGAGGATATATTTATTCCAATTCATCACACAAAATTTAAGAAAAAAATTGAGAGGACACATGACAGAAATCCATTGATTAGCTAGTTAGATTGGCAAATTTTAAGAAAAAATTGTTCCTCTCTCTGTGTCCACTAGAACACAGTAGGACCAAACTCCCTGGTGGCTTACGTGCAGTAATTGGTACCACTTCAGAGTGACCAGCGGCTCATATACTTAGAAAATGTTTTCAAAATCTTTGGCTTTTTTGATGTTTGATAATCAGTACATTATTCCAATCCTCAGTAATGAAAAAGAAGCCATGGGGCAGTTACTTTTCTCTTAGGGATTTTTCTTATTAAATTGAGGGGTTTGTAATTAAAATTAATTTCTTTTGGTAAATTTTGAGTTTATTAAAATATATTTATAGCTGGATTAAAATACAATACCTTAAAACCTTTTCCCATTATAAAAATCATTCACTCTTATGTGTATACAGAACATTTAATAAAATATCTTAAAAGCCAAATTTTAAGAAATTTTACACTTCAAAATTTAAATTTAACTTACTTAGTAAGAACTCATCTTCAATAAATAGCTCTAGTATTCAAGCTTTAATTTGTATAAATACATTTTTATGCTATCACCTTGGATAATTTCTGGATTGAAGTCATTCACTTGACATACTCCCAGTCATTTGAAGAATGAAAATTGGACTTCAAAAATCTGTGGCAAGGCAATAAACACCTGCTTTAAGAAGTGAGGGACAGCAATGTCCTCTGAATATTTCCTTGTAGACTCCTCTCACCTCATGATACTACCACCAACTCTCACTTGTCTCTCAGTGCCTATCGCTAGACTCCTCCTTAATTTTCCACACCATTCCAGTAATGCTTTTCATGCTCCGTGACCTGGCTGTTTCTGATTCAGTCCATCTCTCTCTTACCAAATGTAAAATATCATAACAAGTTCTAAAAGGCATTGCACCACAATTACAGGGTTATATCTCCCTCCAGTCACTATAGCCATTAAATGAGTTTGCCAGCTGAGTATCCCACCAAAGAGGCAAGCTGTCGATTTTTATAAGATTGTGAATGTTTTCCATACTACGTTTCTGGTTCAGAAGTAAATTCTGCTCTAGTAACCTGCTTGTAAGCCTAGGAATTGACGTTCCTGTGTTCCATTACCTCTCTTACGTCCAGGGCACTTGCACCCAGATGCTGTACGTTTCTCTTACTGAAACTACTGATGAAATGACTGTATCTTTTCTTACCAATATTCACTTTACAGCTCTGGTTCTCTGTCAAGCTTTAGCAAGAACAACTGAACAGCAGTTCTCAGTCTGCTCCAGGCTGCTTATAGCATTAAGGGTCCAATCTACATCATATAGGATTTGTATCTGAAGATCCCATTCAAATCTTGGAAGAAAATCTCAGTTGGGTAGCAAGAGGTTGGCTTCACACTCTCAAACTCCAAATACCCTGCAAATATCAAATCATAATCTAGTATAAACTGTGTACAGTCATCCCTCGGTATCCTCCAGGGATTGGTTCTAGGACTCCTGAGGATATCAAAGTCCTTGGATGCTCAAGTCCCTTATATAAAAGGGTGTAGTATTTGCATATAGCCTACACACATCCTCCTGTATATTTTAAATCCTATGTAGATTATTTATAATACCTAATACAATGAAAATGCTAGGTAAATAGTTATAAATACTAAATGCTATGTAAATGGTTGCCATTGGGAGGCAAATTCAACTTTTGCTTTCTGGAACTTTCTGGAATTTTCCTTTCTGACTATTTTGTCTCTTAACTGCTCAGCCTACTCCTTCCAAACCAATGTCATCTAACAGCCACTCCTTTGATGACTAAGGCCTTTGGACTTGCTTGTCAAAACCAGCTAAGGAGATCACTTTTTCCATAGAAAGTTCCCACTTGAGAGAGAAAGCAATGATTAGCGTTCTAAGTCTCTATTTTAATCCTAAATTTACTTTTTATAATTCTAGCTCTACATTCTTTTCAGTTCCAGTTAATCTGCAGATAAGAAGCTGGCGCTTTAATTTTAGTCTCTGGCTGCATTACCTGTGAACAACCCATTCCCTGAAAGGGTCTGTCCTCTGAGTGCAGGCTTCCATCCAGTTGAGCACTGATTGGTTGCTGAGTGTTGCTCGGGATAGGCAGCCCAGTGGCCACCAGGAGCCTGTATTTATGCACTATGGCTCTGCATGTGAATCTTCTGTGATGTACTTTAAAAACACAAAGGCTAAGACCTCGTTCCTATTTGCTTAATTAGAATCCCCAGGAAGTGAGTCCCAATTAGCAGGTATTTTCAGAAACGGTACAGGTGATTGTGGTGTGTTATGGCGTCTCTGAAATACTGATTTGATCTCAGGATTCTCATCCTTCTTAGTTTTGTGAGTCCTGTGGGCAACTGAACTCAAGCTCTGATATTTGCAGAGGCTCAGCGAGGTCTAGGAGAGAAGGAAAATATGGGAGAGGCACGGGATCTGCAGACCATTCTAACTCTGCTTTACATCACAGTGTGACCATGAGAAACCTGGCTTATTTCCAAGAGGCTTGTGTTTTTCTTTGTAAAATACATCTTCTATGATATACCAGTAAACTATAAAAGCAGTCCTAGAAAGGCACACCACAGCACAGAAAGTAGTGGGATCTACATTTTCTGACATGCAATTAGCCCTTGACTGTATATATATTTTAAAAGTGACAGGATCAGTAATAACACTCTAGACCTATATGTCTGTATATATGTTTATATACTCATTCACACTTATATCTATGTCAATCACATGGGATTCTCTTGAGTTTTTGTTCCAGATTTTTTTTAAGTATAGAAGATGGATTTTTCATCTTAGTCTTTTAAGTGCAGCACTTAGATGACAGGAGATCTTGCTTTGAGAGGGCAGAGAAGGCCAGCAACTAAATCAGGGGAACTAACCTGGAAGGCTGTGGCACTAAAATTTAGGTGGAGTTAGCCAGATTAAAGGCTTGATGTCTGAAGAGAGACAGTTGGACGTGTTCTGCTTTGTGTCCATCAGATGCAGAGCATTTCATTAGAAATGTAGCAACCTCGGGCTTCCCTGGTGGCACAGTGTTTAGGAGTCCACCTGCCAATGCAGGGGACACGGATTCGAGCCCTCGTCTGGGAAGATCCCACATGCCGTGGAGCAACTAAGCCCGTGCACCACAACTATTGAGTCTGCCCTCTAGAGGCCGCGAGCCACAACTAAAGCCCGCGCGCCTAGGGCCCGTGCTCCGCAACAAGAGAAGCCACCGCAATGAGAAGCCCGCGCACCGCAAAGAAGAGTAGCCCCCGCTCTCTGCAACTAGAGAAAGCCCACGCGCAGCAACAAAGACCCAACTTAGCCATTAATTAATTAATTAATTATTAAAATTAAAAAAAAAAGAAATGTAGCAATCTCACATCAAGTCCTGAAAGATTGCCCAAGAACCCCAGCAGCCTGAGATCATGTAGAATAAAAGCTATCAGCAGTTGCCAAATCCCTGGAATCTTGGGATGAGTACAGACTCTATGAGATTCTTTTGTGTGTGTGTACGTAATATGCTTTATATTTATTTATTTAAAATTTGTATCGGAGTATAGTTGATTTACAATGTTGTGTTAGTTTCAGGTGTACAGCAAAGTAAATCAGTTATACATATATTCACTCTTTTTTTTTTTTAAGATTCTTTTCCCATATAGGCCATTACATAGTATTGAGTAGAGTTCCCTTTGCTATACAGTAGGTCCTTGTTAGTTATCTTTTCTATACATAGTAGTGTGTATATGTCAATCCCAATCTTCCAATTCATCCCCTCTCTTACATGATATTGCTTGTATGTGGAATCTAAAAAATTCCACATATAAAAGGGTACAAATGAACTTATTTGCAAAACAGGAGTAGAGTCACAGATGTGGAAATCTATGGGCTTCTTAGTCTATGAGAAATCTAAAATTAGCTAAAGAGATAGAGATAAAGACCTGCCCATTCAATCCATTCATGCATTCATTCATTTATCCTTTATTTTCTCCCTCTCTCCCTGTCTCTCTCTCATCCTCTTTCTCTCTCTCTTCCTCCTTCCTTTCCTCCCTGTCTCTCTCTTTTTCTGTAGCCACAATTAAATCCTCCTCCTTCTCAGCATCATAAAATATGGTTTATATTTGTTAATTGCTTTATACGTGGCAGGCAATGTGTTAAGTATTTTACATGCAGTATCTTATTTAATCTTTATGACAATCCTGCAAAGTAACTGTTATTAATATGTGCATTATTATAATGAGCTGAGTGAGGCTTAGAAAGGATAAGTGACTTGTTTGAGGTGGCACAGCTAGGAAGGGAAGCTGTGGGCCTCAAAGGCCTGTCCCCTATGTGCAAGCAGCCTTTGGTTGTGAAAGGCATGCTGCACAACCTGACCCTTATAATCGAGAAAATGCAAAGACCACTCTCTGCTATTCTTAACCAAAGCTTTTCATCAGTTTACATAAAGAAGCTATTTATCTGCTAGCTCTAATTAATCTGTATGTATTATAACCAAGACAAGTTCATATATGAAGTAATTAACCTGGGCTCCAGAACTTGATGTTGGAAACCTCTTGCTATATGTTTAAATCAGGATGGTTGGCAAATGGCTAAAGAACAAAGACATATTCTCTTTTGTGTGTATGCACTCACATGTGTATGCATATTTGCGCATATGCTTGTTTCCACATATACATATCCACTCTCTTATTCAAAATTTCCTACACTCTTCACAATTGATAAACTCCTCACAGACAAATGGGGGATTGGGATGACACAGAGTTAGAACACAGTAGAGCTCTTCATTGATGGAGATGAAGGATTTACAGTTCTTTGGTCACTGCTCTTGTCAGTTAATAATATACTGTTAAGTCAACCTGTTCTTCTGAAGGAAGATGTGTGTCTTTTCTCTTATTATCATCTTAAAAACAGTATCTGAACACAACATGACAGCTTTCTAAAAACAGTTTTATATAGCCTCAACCACTTGAAAATGGCATCCATGTAAATGGTAGAAAGAATATATTTTAGGAAAAAAAATAAATTACTGTGTAACTATTCACTAAATTCTCAGAAATAAATTGTGAAGCCCAGAATTGAGTCCTAGTTATAGTGACGTAAATACAACAAACAATAATATAAAAGTACAATGCCGGTATTGAAATACTTTGAAGCTTAACTTGTCTGATAATGCTTTGAAAATAAACCTATTTATTGATGTATTTTGGCTAATGTTGGCAATGGAAATTGTATTCAATCAGTTCTAAATCATTTTTTAAACTGGACTATTTCTAGGAACTGTCCACTTTTACTGGAGACTCTGAAAATGGAAAATTTCTCTCTGACTAGTTACATTCTTAGACAACAGTTATGAAATTCACACTGCTCCACAAATTTCTAAACCTCAAAACTCAACCATCTGTAAAATTCACTTCTCTGTAACGAATCTTAGAATATGAAAGAAGGAAAAATATGTCTGAGCTTCCAAAGTAGATATAAGAAATCCAAAGTATTAAAGCTCATGTATTTCTTTACTCAGGTGGATCAACAAATCTTTTCTAGGATCCATTTGTTTTTACTTTGCATATAATCCTAACAAATTTGGTTATGTGTTTCACTACCATGACAGACCGAAAACAACAGATTAGAGGTGAAGAAATGGGGTGCTTCAGACAGACATATTAGCTGATCAAAATTGACAATTGAGGGGAATACATTGAAAGAATTATACAATCATCAGATGAATGAACTAAAATTCTATATTCCTCTTGGATTATACAAGGAAAACAATTCTATAATCTACCATATTGTAGAAAGGAAAGAAAACTGACACCCATCACATTGAACCACTTTCATAAATGTAAATTATTCTCAATAAATTCTTAGACTAAAAGCTGTGTAATGAAAAGTAGAGATCTGGGTAATAAAATTTTTTAGGCAGATATTATTCTACATAAACAAAAGTGGGCTGTTTAGAATGGACATACCCAAAGGACTTTATTTGGTGTCACTTAATCACTACAGTGCCATTTTTAACCATGAGTTTGGTTGTTAGCTGATGCATCACGATTTAGATTAAACATTTTTGCTATATATTCATTACTGAAGGCCTTGTAACTAATCAATTTAATCAAAAGACTTAATTGAATTTTGGGATAGCATTACAATCAATTAGTCATTGATTATTTTTTAATACTCTCAAAATGATTTGAAGCATTATATCCAGCCTTTATGAAAAGTTATAATTTCATGCACAAATTTTCTGATTAGCAAATGTCAATACATAAAGAGATTGACACTTCACTAAGATATTGCAAGTGAGGCGAAAACAATATATTATTATGTCCTTCAGAAAAGAATTGGTATGAAAAAGTTAGATTTATTCCCTTTGTCTTAAAAACAAAAGCACTGGGCTTCCCTGGTGGCGCAGTGGTTGAGAATCTGCCTGCCAATGCAGGGGACACGGGTTCGAGCCCTGGTCTGGGAAGATCCCACATGCTGAGGAGCAACTAGGCCCGTGAGCCACAACTACTGAGCCTGCGCGTCTGGAGCCTGTGCTCCGCAACAAGAGAGGCTGCGATCGTGAGAGGCCCGCACATCACGATGAAGAGTGGACCCCGCTTGCCGCAACTAGAGAAAGCCCTTGCACAGAAACGAAGACCCAACACAGCCAAAAATAAATAAATTAAAAAAAAAAAAAAAGCACTGAAGCCTCTTCAGCCTTGGGGAGGCGGGGCTGCCCTCAGAGTTAAGTGGGGCCAAGTTTTAGGGTTAGTCAGTAAATCTATGGAGTGAAAGACGTCAGCCTGAAGGATGTTTGGGAATTTCGAGCGCACATCGTGAAAGGAGAAAGAATCAACCTTTGAAATATCCCTTTGCTAGAACTCTTTTAAAGAAAACCAAGATAGAACAAGGTGTCGGAGGAAAATGTTTTCTCAATGAGATGAGAGAATCTTTTCTATTCACTTGTTAACAAAATCAAAGTGCACGGATCCAGTATTTAATTGCATAGGGGTAATTTTGCAGTAAGGTGGGGTGGCTTTAATGGATGTAAAAACAGTAAAAGTGAAATATTACTGTTTTAAGGAAAACTTGGGGTTGGAACTAATAAAAGTGATGTATAATTGAAAACAAAACAAACAAACAAAAAACCCCAAAAAACAAAAGCACTGTAACAGATGGAATAATCCAAAAGAGAAATCATACGTTAAATGTAAGATGTAATGAAATATGCTGCTAAAAACACAGGGGAGAAATCTCTCGGTTTTTTTCAGACTGTCCTTTATTTCTCATATAAGGTGCTAAATTGTGAGTTATCAGTACACATGAAATAATAACCTCTGTACTCCACCCCAAATATCAGAAAAGTTTAGAGCTGGAAAGTGCCATCTGGATACCTAGTCTAGTGATTCTCGATAATTTGTGATTCCTTGTGATTCTCAAAATCACAAGGAATCACAAATTATCCAGGTGTCTGGATTCAGCAGCTGAATCAGAATTTTAAGCCATTGTTCCCTGGTTAAGAACAATTGAGTCCAATTCTTTCATTTGATTGAAGAAACTGATAACCCAACTAAAAAGGCCATTAATAGATACTTGCTTATGGATATTCTGATACTTAAATAAAATAGAGCTATATTGCCTTTAAATTTTGTTCCATATATACTGAATTTGAAGAATGTTCTAATGCTTCTTAATTTTATGGATCTAATGAGTTAAGTGGCTTGTGGTAAATCATAGAACAAATCCATGTCAAAGCCAGACAATCTCCAAATCCTCTTTACTCTTTAAATTACCAAAAACTGGCAAGATATTTAACCTAATAAAGGTTCAAAATGAACAAGAAAAAAACTCATTATTTGGAGGTTTAATAGTTTAGGTGATATTTTATAGGACCTATGACTTAAAAACAATATTAATATACAATATAGCCATAGTAAAGATGGCACATGAGAGCTAAGACATTTGACACTTGACAAATTTTGTCATACTCCTATATAACAGAGCAACTTTTGAGAATGAAATGTGTAACTGTCTTCTTTTGCTACAAAATTGGAATTTTTCTTTTCTCCATCAAGGAGTATTTAGGCAGTTCTTTGTGTTCTGACAATTCTGGAGTTCCAAGCGCTGACACTGAGTCAGAGTCTTGGTGTTAATTTCCATCAAATGAGATTAAAGCAAATCTTCATGGAGAGGGAGGGTAGGAAAAAAATGAAGGTTTTGTATCTGGACATAGAGCAGTTGGACCGATTCCACTCTGATGGAGGGTTTGCAATCCTTGAGAGAGAGCAGAACGTTTTAGTGGCTCCAAATGATTTGCTGAAGGGGCAACTGGGACCTGGTCACTAATTAGCTAAGCATCCTGCACTTGAGGGGTGCAGAGAGGGTACCAGGAGCCAGATTTGGTAGGAGAGGATTAGAGTCATTTGGCAGATTAACCTGTTTTTGAAAAGGGCATGGGAATGACACAATGGGCATTTCAGTGGCAGCCAAGATGAACTGCAAAGCAGGGCTATTGCCCTGCTGGCTCTGCCACCTCCAGCTTCGACTCTATAAAGCAAAAGGGAGGACATGGGCAACTCTCAAATCACCGACATGGGTTTTGCAACCATATGGTGGGGAAGGTAGAGACAATTTTATTTTTCACTAGAAAACACATAAATTCAGTATGTTTTTTGCACCTGACTGTTTGGGAGAAAATTTATATCTGTAATATGCCAGTATATATAATATGCATAAGTTTTAAAATAGTTGTATTTGAACAAAATCTTTGTTCTTTCCACATGTTGGTTCTACTGCACTATTTTTGTTTCTCCTGCTATAATCAAAATTAAGTATTCATTATTCATGTAAGATACAGAGGAAAATGAAAGTAAAATGAGAGGGAAAATACTAGAATAATTTGATTATACATATTTAAATAAGCATAAGGAAATAGTCATTCTCACATACACATCTGAGAAAGTTACGTGAGGGAATAAATTTTACTCTACCCAGACTTAACATCTGTATCTTATTATGTACTATGTATTCAAAATTTTCTTGTTTTCCTCCCAATGTTTTTTGTAGGTTTACTGAACCTTAAAGAAAGGGAAAGAAGAAAATGGTCTTGTTGTTACAAAATACTTCTCATCTTGGTTTCAAAGTCTTCTGATTTTCTGCTTTTTATCTAAAATCACATTCATGATGCTACATATAATCATAAGGAAATGCTGCAGTTTTGAAAATGTTCATTTGAAGCTACAGTCATATCAAGTTCAAAGAAGAAACATGCCTCATGTCAATGGCATTGCCTGGGTTGCTTTGAGGAGTTTCAGCCACACCACAAGTAGGCTGCTGACTCTTATAGTCAGGTATGAGTGCCTTAGACTGAATAAAGTCATCCTTCTGTTTATTACAATTATTAAACTTTTTGTAGAAACTATGTATTCTATTTCTTTTCCACTTTAAAGCCTTCAAAGAGCATTTCACAATTGTCTTTACTAATGAGTCAGTGAAAGAGAGAAAATATTAAACTCAATTTGGACCTTGCTTTATATTGATTACTTCTGTTGTCCGTTTTAGCCAGGTTTCATTTCAGAATTATGCGTTTTTAGCTCTTTCTGCCTGACTTAGTGTCTTTGCAATGATTTTTTGTTTCAATTTATTATTATACTATTATGTACTCTTTATTCCTACACAAAAATGCAATATTTAACACAATATTGGTGCAATAATTAACTTAGCAGGTTTGGGTGCTCAAACCTTATATATTCCAAATGCATGGCAGACCCTTTACTGGCTCCTGGAAGATAACCTCTGGGCCTTGGAATATCCTTCCTGGTAACAGTGTGTTTGATACCTGACACCTTGGGCTAGGCCCAATAGTTCTGCTAATGATGTGATTTATGACGAAAGCCTTGTTTTAAACCTGGGGCTTTGGACCAAGCTGTATCAATTTGAACACTGCAGGAGGTGGAGCCTGATTAGCTAAAGTCCATGCCTTGTGACTGACCTGAATTAAAACCCTGTACACCAAGGCTTGAGTGAGCTTCCCTGGTTGGTGACATTTCATTCATCTTGTCACACATCATTTCTCAGAGAATTAAGTGTTGTCCACCAACCTCCACTGGGAGAAGACACCTGAAAGCTTGTGTCTGGTTTCTCCTGGACTTTGCCACTTTGCCTTTCCTTCTGCTATTTCTAATCTATAACTTTTCACTGTAATAATCTCTTACCAGGAATAAATCCATTCTTCTGAGCCTTTCTAGTCAACTATCAAATCTGAGGGTAACCTTGGGGCCCAGACACAATATCTAAAAGCTATCAAATGCTTTGAACATTCTTTCATTTTTTAAACCATCTGTTGTCTCCATAATATCATCTCTTGGAAGGATATCACCAATCCAGTGGTATTTTTCTTCTTATAATTGATATATAAATTATAGTTAGGAATTAGGCAATTTCAATGATCTCCTTGTATATTCTAATACATTTAAATCAATTAATAAAATATGATAGCGAACTTTATGTAGTTTGAGAATTTTATTTCCTTTTCAACCCTGCTGCTTTCTGTTTGTTTTCTTGTTTTTTATTCTTCCCTACTCCCAGTCTTTATTGAAATATAATTGACAAATGAAGCATATAATGTGATGGCTTGATGTATGTATACATTGTGAAATTATTAACACAATAAAGTTAATTAACACATTGATCACCTCACATAACTACATTTTTGGTGTTTGTAATGAGAATGCTTAAGATATACTCTCTTAGAAAATGTTAAGTATACACATAGTATTATTAGTTATAGTCATTATTAGATTATAGTCACATTATATCACTAGAACTTATTCAGTTTATAACTGAAGACTTATACCCTTTGACTAGCATCTCCTAATTTCCTGCAACCCCCAATTTCTGATAACTACTATTTTATTCTCTGTTTCTGTGAGTTCCAATATTTTTTAATTCTTATTTTTCTTTATTATATTATAACAATTTCTGGAAGTATGAGTCAAGATTTTAAACTAATACTTGTCTAAAGTTAGTCTGACTAGCTTCTTATTGGCAACTTATAAAATGGATAAATGAGAGAATACTCTACTTAGAAGTTCTGTTCTTTGATACAATGCGGCTCCTAAAATTGCAGTTCCTGACTTGTCAAAAAGCTGTCTTAGTGTCACACAGATAATTTGTCTCAAGGTCAGGTGTAGAAATGGAATCTTATAATTATGGGTAAGAAGCTCTTTCTACTATCATAAACTTCTATTATTGCTGAAGTTATGGCTGAAATCATAGACTAAAATAAAGTTTAATCACATTATGGAAATTAGATGATTTACCTGCAAATCAAAGGAACTTTGGCTCAAGCTATACTTAAAAATATATCATAAGTGATCTCACACAATTAGACCCAAGGGTTGGGCAGGCACCTGGGGGTTCAGTCAGGAGATCAACATTGATCTCCTGTCTCTCAGCTCTGCTGCCTTAAAGGTCACTCATCACTAGACAGAACCTTGTCCCTTCCTTGGGGCCTGAAAAGAGCAACTGCAATTACATGTCTAAAATACAGATGTAAGAAGGTCTAGAAGAGGTATGTACCTTTTACATACATCCTATATGCAGGTGAGGAAACCTTTTCCTGGAAAGAATTCCACTCTTACCTCAGAGACCAGCATAGGGTGACACACTCAGGCCTACAGGAAACCCCCAAAGTGGGATGGGATTGACTGACTTAGACGAAGAATCTGGAATGAACAAAAACAAAGCAACTGGACCACACCCATGCATAACAGTGGCTAGACAACCTCTGCGCCATTGATGCGTCTGGTCACGGCTATCCAGACCTTAGTTATAATTTTTCATTTAGGTGTCTGCCTTCCTTGTACAAAGAAACAAGTTGCCACAAATTATCTTTTTATTGTTAAAACAATGTCAGTACACTGATAGTTGAAATATGGATGAAAAGAGATCTGTTTTTCAAATGTTTTTTCCTAACTTCAACTAGTGTAGTCCTTTTGTGAAAGCCAGCTCTGATGCTACAGCCTCAGCTCTGAGCCTGCACCGGTGTCACAGCATTAACTTGTGTCACCTGTCATATATTTTCTGAAGCTGGTCCATGAATCCACCTTGAGCTGACATTTTTTATGTCAGGCTTCCTGAAAAATGAGGAGCCAGAGGGCCAGAAGGGATCCCATTGATTTGCGGACTGTGTCACAGTCTGTTTAAGGCAGAATGGCACATGCTTGTGACAAAGGCGATGACAAATGAATATATACCAAAGGGACAGCACCAATACAGATGAATGAAGGAAATGATGGGGATACAGCAAACGATGGAAATCAAAATAGAATTCAAGATTATAAATGATGATGAAATATATAACGTGTGTATACAATACCTTGAGTTAGATGAAAGTGGTTCCCATAAGATTAACAGCATTTTTAGAATAATTTCTGAAATTTTACACAAACTCAATGTTACTAAGAGTTGTGAATCCAAAGAGTAAACTACTCATTTTATAACATTTACATTAACCTATATATGGTGGTAAATAGAATATCTTTTTACTACTAGGTTAAGAAAATATTGCTTGAGTTTCTGTTTTCTAATCTTTGTAAGTATGCACATGTATATATACACATAACAACATGCAACAAAGGCAAATGTCAACTATATCTGTAAGGGTTAATTTATGCTAGCCCACATTCAGATACATTAATAATATTCATGGATACTAACCAGACACAGATCTTTGCAGGTAGAATTGTTCTCATGGGCATTTAGGATGCAGTCATCAAAGTCCTGTTTACACCTCAGACCAGCAGAGCCCAGACTGCATAAACAGAAGCCATCAACCACTGAAAGCAACAGAAAGAAAACTCTTAACATGCCTTTAATCATGGTATAATGTTAATTACCCTAAAGAATGTTGTATTCATCTGAATGCATTTCACTTTTAACCAAAGTGTGAATTTTTATATTTTGTACTCTATTACACAATTTCCTACAACAATTTCTAAATAATTATCTTGCTCAGTTCTGTTAACTTAAAAACTTGAATTATTTGAAATGAGAATAATCACAATGACTATATGGGAACAATTTGCAAAGCAACAATGAAAATATCCAGCTTTCTCTCTCTCTATCTCTTTTGTTTTGTCAGTAAACAATGCCTATGGTAAATGGGTCACTTTTGTATCAATAACCTTTTACCAGATTGTTTTAGGTTTAATAAACAGGAAGTTAACTGGTTTATAAAGTTCTTTGTGTGACAAGGTACTTTAAAGTGCAAAGTGATCTGAAAGTTGACATAGAACTACTAAACCTTAGTTAAAAAGAGCTTTCACATTTCACCATAATCTTTTAAAAGTAATGATCAGAATCTGTCCTCTATTTTACCATTAATGATGGAAAAAGAACAGTCTCTGAGGCATCTCAAGGACATGATGGCGGCTTGATCATGGTTGCAGCAGGCGGGATTGATGCCTGGGTCCCCACCATTCCTGAGACCCACCAAGCAGTTGCACTGACTCTGTGCCACGTGCCTGTTCCTAATCCTACTCTCATTAAACGAGTAGGTCCTGGGTGGAAACAGCTTTGTCAATGCACTGTGTGGCTTCTAGGTTTGTGCAGCCAGGATTCTGCCCAACAAATGTAACTGTGGCCTTGAAGGAAAACAAGACAGCCCATGGCCATCAACCAGGGTCAAGGGAGACACAGAGGTGACAGCTCTTTAGACAATATTTTACTTTTGTTTTACTTTACTTTTTTTAATCAAGAAACTTAGTTTTTAGCATCTCATTGAAAATAAATGATTAATAAATATACAGGTATAGCTATAAATAAATTAATGAAAAAAATGGTATCTGTTGGTGTATCTTTATATCGTGTATATGGCATTAGGTATGTTAACAAATTAAACCCAAATGTGATACAATATGTAATTAAGACATTGTGGAGTATGATGAGTCATAATGATATTTTTTAAAATGTTCATGATTATAAGTCATGTTGGATACTGATGCAAATTGGCAAGTAACAAGCAGCTAGAGTCAAATTAATGTCAGCATAGATGCAGATGTTCTCCATGTAGATAAATGATAAACTCTTTTAAAAGAAAAATTACAGCAAAAGATAAATTGAAATTAACAAAGAGTCTGAAAGACAGAGTTTACTTTCTGAATGTTAACTATTCTGGGTTAAGAATCTAAGAAATGAGCTATGAGCCCAATGAGAACCTAGAGAATTAAATTGGATACCATAGGGAAAATAAACAAACATAATTTGTTTAAAGTTTAAAACAAATAAACAAATTTTCTTTCTCATATCTAATTTGTTAACGATGGGCTATGTGATTAATCACCATTTTATCAGAAAATACTTTTTAAGCATATTGTCTTGTTTTGTTATTATTTTTACCAGAAAATACAGTCACTGTATATGTATCAGTCTTTGTTTACAAATATTCCATACTACTATTTTGAATTGAAATTTTCATCGGATAAGACTTCTATTAATCTGTATGTATTATTCATTCTATACTTAAATAAACATGAAACATCATACATTAGTTGTGCTGAGTCAAAATTTCTGGTAACGTAAAACTTTGTGGTTAAAATACAGAGGTGAGTATTTTAATAATGTACTGCCAATGTGGTGAATAACCACATAATGTTTGAGATTTATAAATTGACATATACATATTAATAATTGTTTCTCATATATAGTCATGTAAAAATACTACTACTAATGTGAATTCAAAATTTTGGCTTCCCATGCTATTTTATTTTTGAGAAAGTGTTAAGAATACAGTGTCATAGTTTTATGCTGATATCAGCTTACATGTGTGATATAATTTTTAATAAATGTTTTAGTTCTCTAGTAGCTAAATCTTCTTGGGCGTTGTCCAAAATATATTATGGATAATGCTATTATAAAATACATCAATATATCAGGTATCCAAAATTTACATTTCCGTAGTATATAATGTATGATCTCCAAAAATTTAATAGGTAGCATTGCATTATATGTAGCATATTTGGAAATTGTATTTTCTTATAGTATAAGAAATTAAGAATTAAAATATTTACAGAGACTTATAAAATTATATATATATATTTATGTCACTCAGAACATATAAGAAGTGGCCATATATAACCGTATATTACCCTGATACTAGGGCTATCTAGATCTAAAAAATGTGTTGGCTTCTCTCTCAGGCATGCAACCATGCCTTCTTTATTTCTAGTGAGCCCCAGAAATTTGAGAACCATTCCCAACACCCCCAAAAGCCTTTGGGTTTGAACTCAGAAATAAGATAATACTGAATTCTTTCAAGTTAATCTGAGAATTTCACATATTTTAAAACACAATCTTTTAAGTACCAAAATCTAAAAAAAAAAAAAAAAAAAAGACAGTAATGTTGGTTTAAATCAGGAGTAGCAAAGAGGTGGCCCACAGCCCCAAAATATATTTTGCTTAGAAGACACAGTGTTAGAACAATCAATTCTATATTAATATGTATGTAGATATTACAGTTTGCTAGGGCCCCACCTCTACCTGTTATTTTAAACCTGAGCTTCTTCACCGAATTAAAAAAAATTATTACACTTCTTAAGGACATGCATTTGCAGATATTTGGTTTAAAAATCATACTTTCATTTAAATGATACCATTTAAAAACAAAATAACTTTCTATCAAAATGTGCTTTTTCATACATTACATTATTTTAACCATTTATTCATTTAGTGAGGGACCATGTAAAAATTGTAAAAATATCTTTTTCAGGAGGTTAAATAAGGCAAAATAAAATGGACATTTTTTTCCAACTCCTTCTAGCTCACTGTCTCTTTCCTTTTCATTTTTTTTTTTTTTTCCTCTCTCATGTCTCTTAGCCATGTCCACTTCACAGGGCTATTTTATGCCTTGATTTTCCTGTGTCTTAATAAAATTATCCATTTTTGGCATGCTTTTCCACAGAAAAATCCATGTTCCAACATTCAATATTTCTTTTTTTCCTTTTTTCCCTTTCCTTACATTTTTTCTTCTTTTCTTCCTAACTCCTTCTTTTTCCTTTGTAAATTTATATTCCTTCAGGAATACATATTTCAGTAAGAAAAAGTATGTGTGTGTGTGTGTGTGTGTGTGTGTGTGTGTGTAATAGGTGGGCTAAAATAATTTTAAATCATTGTAAATAGTGCTTTCCCATACCTACAAATAAATACTTTAAAAAAATCTACCATTAAAAAACAAAGAAAAATGGTTAATTCTGACACCAGAACATAGAGGTCACATCTCATTAAATTTTCTCATTTGTTACCATTATGACTAACATAAATATAAATTAATTTGTCAGAATTGGGGTGTTTTGTGAAAATAATTGGCACTCATTTTGATATTGAAGGCAGATAACCTTTACTAGATAACCATGGTTGCATCCTGAACTATTCCATTCCTCCATCAGAGTCTTAGTTGACTGCTCTATAAGAATTGCTGTGTCTGAGTGAGTTCAAGGTCATAGCCAGGTCCATGCAAGCAGGACTGACAGTGATCTCACCCTGGGAACCTGCAAAGCCCTCCTTCACTGGCACTGACACCCAAGGGGAAATGCTTCCAGATTCATTTTCTCTCTACACACAGCTCCATTCTCACAAGGATTACTAGTTTCACAAGGTCCAAATTCACAATGAGAAACTCAAAGGAAATAATCAGTGTCAGTGCATATCCAATGAACAAGTTCCCTCCACCACTGCTGTCAGTTACTGGCATATTTCTGCATAAATGCATCCAATTTAGTCTCTAGGCAATGACTCATAATTCTCTTCCATATTATCATTGCGATTCTCTCTCTTTCTCTACATTACAATTTAAGAAAGAAATGTTATTTATGATTTCTATGCTTCATCTAACAAAGTACCAGCAGGTAGCATGTTAAATGACAGCATTTTTAAAATACTATTTTGTTTCTTCATACTTCTCACCTCTTGTTCAATAATGTTCTCTGAAGACATTGCAATTAAGAAAGTACATTATTAATGATTTGATGCTTCCTTATGTTTTCTTTCTTGTACCCTGGAGGTTGCAATCATTATAAGCTTTGCTTGATAGATTTATTGCTACTCTCAAAACAAATAAACAATGAAAAAATGTCACTGTAATAAGCCTTCAATCTTAAGACCAACACATCAGTCCTGAAACTAAGTTTTAAGTTTTACTCAGAAAATACAGAGAGATAAAATGATTGTCATTGGATGAAATGCACACAAGTATTTGGAGAAAAGAAATAAGCTGACTTGACCCAAGGGAATCCAGATGAAACAAAAAGTGAGGCGTAAACATCATCAAATTGTTCATAAAGCAAAATCATTATTTGGGTGTCAGTTTTCCAGGCATAGTTAATATATGTGGATATTAACATTTTTGGAAAGTATTTAAATAATATCATTTATCCTCCAAAATGTAGCATATATGTATACATATAAGTTCTAAAAATTCCTGGCTGAATACCTCAGAGAAGAGAATGTCCAGTAATCATTATGTCCTTTAACTGCTCAGCTTTTATCAGTAATTTCACAACTGTAGGGATAAGGGTATAATAAAAAGAATCGGGATACGGGATAAAGTTTTCAAAGCTTAAAAGTACAGTGGCAGTTGGAAAAACTATGGTAGTCCCAAACGGCCCTAGAAACTACTGAAGGCAATGATCTATATACAGTGAAAAACCCCAAATGATAGTTAATGTTCAAAAAACAAGAGCAATAGAAACTGGACCAAGTTGAATAAAAGGATTTCAAATTTCCAAGGACGGTAAAAAGAAGTAAAAATACAACACTACTTCCAAATAGCATAGAAATAAAGATTTCCTTCAATAAAAAAATCCATTAAGTGGATATTTTTGCAAGAGCTATGGTAGGTAGTATGGAGAATTCAAATAGGAAAAAAGCCTGTTCTTTGTCTTTAAACCATTATGATGAGATTGAAGTGTATTGCAAATGATACATTTCTGGATACTATTTTATAATAATGAAAGTATTTTTCTTTGTAAAATAAGAGAAATAGCATTGAACAAACATCTGCCAGAAACACATGAAAAAATGAATTATCCTTAAGTTCTCATGCACACCCTTTTGTTCTAATTACCTACTTCTAAATATGTAATTGTGAGAAAAGGTGTTTTGCTTTTCTAGTAGGAAGTTAATTTAGCTTGTCTCTTTCATAAATAATTTCATGCATATAATCCATTCAAGTGCTGAAGAATAATATATTCATATGTGAGAAAACACTCATACAAGAATCTCTTTTACAGAATGCGCATGAGTTCACTGCACATTCAATGCCGTGCTGACTTGTATATTAATTTCTTATACAAATATTAAATGAGTCCCTACCATGTGGCAAGAAGTGTGGTAGATATTGGGGTTATAAACAATGAGTGGTTTAAATCAATGCAATGTCATGACAGGTACACGTGGTCAGTTTCTCATGCTAAGGAGTCACAGTGGTGACTGTGATTCTGTGCTGACAGAATCCTAACAGAGCCCCCAAGATCCTCACCCCCAGTGTACCTGGGTTGTAGAATCCTCTCCTTTTGAGTTGGGTGAGATTTGCCAATGTGATGGAACATCACTCCAATGATTATATTACATTATATTGTGGAAGGGATTTGTGGATATAATTACTGTCAACTGATCAGACAACTTGGAGTTAATCAAGAGAGAGATTATCTTGGGTAAGTCTCACCAAATCAGGTAAGACTTTAAAAGACTTTCATTTAAGACTTGAAAAGAAGTTCATTCATTCTCCTGCTTGCCTGGAAGGAGCAGAATGAAGACTGTGTTTTGGAGAGCGCCACATGGCAGGGAAGGGCATGTGGTTCCTAGGAGCTGAGAACCTTCAGGTAAACAGCCAGTAAGAAAGTGAGCCCAGAGAACTGGCTTCAAAACCACAAGAAACTAAGTTCTACCAACAACCAGTGAGCTTGGAGAGGAACCTGGGCCTCAGATCAGCTCACAACCCAGGCAAACATTTGACCTCAGCCTTGCGGGACCAGGAACAGAAACTCAGCTAAGTCACACTCAGACTTCTGACCTGCAGAAATTGTGAGATAATAAATGTGAGTGGTTTTAAAATGCTAAGTTTTTGATAACTTGTTATATAGCATAGAAAACTAATCCAATCGTGTATAAGGGTAATTAAGGCATTGTAAGTGACACTGGAAATCTTTCTGAAGAGGTAATATTGGATAGACCTAGAGGTTGTCATACTGAGTGAAGTAAGTCAGACAGAGAATGACAAATATCATGTGATATCCCTTATATGTTGAAGCTAAAAATAAGGCTACAAATGAACTTATCTACAAAACGGAAATAGAGTCACAAATGTAGAAAACAAACTTATGGTTACCAGGGGTGACAAGGGGGGAGGGATAAATTGGAAGATGGGGATCGACATATACACACTATTATGTATAAATAGATAACTAATAAGGACCTACTGTATAGCACAGTGAACTCTACTCAATACTCTGTAATGGCCTATATGGGAAAAGAATCTAAAAAAGAGTGGATATATGTATATGTATAACTGATTCACTTTGCTGTACACCTGGAACTAACACAACATTGTAAATCAACTATACTCCAATAAACATTTTTTAAAAAATAAAGTGAGTCCTAAAATAGTGACATACATTATCAAGGTTAGGTATGTGGGATAGAGGGATAGGGTGGCCATTCTAGAAAGAGATGAAGACCAGAGGTGAGAAGTCCAAGGAATTGAAATCAAATAGTTCTCAAGGGAAAATAAAGCAAGGAAGGGGATGAGTTTTACTGTATTTCATTGATCATAAGAAGCCATTGACTAAGAGACTTTATTGTACGTGCCATTAAGGGTAGTGTAGTAAACTGAAAAATGCCTTCCCCTCAAAGGTATCTGGGCCTTAATTCCTGGAGCCTGTGAATGTTGTCTAATATGGTAAGCAAGGATTTGCAGATGTGGTTAAAATAAGCATCTTGATATGGTGAGATTATATTGGTTTATCAGGTGGGCCCCAAAAGTAATCACAAGGGTCCTGCAAAGGAGAGGCAAGAAATTGAAAGAAAGAAAAAGATAGGACGATTAAAGCAAGAGGTTGGGCTGATATAAGGAAGGTATCTCAGCCAAGGAATTCAGGGAGTCTCTAGAACCTGAAAAGGTAGGAAAGTCTTCAGAGGAGCACAGCCTTGCCAACGTCTTATTGTAGACTTCAGTCCCCCAGATCTATAAAACAGAAAATTTGTACTGTTGTAGGTTTGTGACGATTAGTTACAGCACTCAAAGGAAACTAATACAAGGGGGTAAAAATTGCCAGTTAAGATCTGACAAAGTGATTAATATATCATTATTGTAAAAATGCACCCCAGCGTCAAAGATGTTAATGTCATTATGTGATAATGTTAGTGAATATTTGAGAAAAATGCGGATGTGTTAAATGAACTTCACTAATTTGAAATGATATCTGTGTAATTTGAGAGAGGACCATAAAATGCTTTATGATCCACAGGACTTGGATCTGTACACATTGAAAAGCTGTTAAAAACCTTAAAAAAGTGGTAATGAAGTATCCTTGGCCTTTTCATACTGAGAATCACATTGTATTTCCAAGTTGTATTTAAATATATATATATAATGTTTATTTTTCCCCTGAGGTTTTATTTCCTGAAAGCTATATGCTGTTGACACAATTTACAATTGAGAAACCAAGATAATATACATTTTATTTGCATACATCGTTGGTAGGAAAAATTAAAAACCTATTTTCACTAGTTGCTTTTTACAACTATGCCTTCGATTTGCAAATTCATAAGTGCTGAGCTTTCCACTAAAATTGTATTATTAGTAGTAATGTGCATTTAGCTGAACTATTTTTCCTCTGGCTGAAATTTGCATCAATCAAATTAGTATGTTACTTTTGAGTATATGCATCATTTTCAGTATCAAGTTCTTTATGATGTTGTTAAACTTCTTAAAGGAAAATATTATTTTTAAAAGGTCTAAGTGAATGTAGATGTTTATAAAAATGTGAAGATGCTAAACCTGAGTCCATATTAGTCTAGTAATTTGCATTTTAATTTATGATGATTTATATAAACTTAAAGAAAAATGATGTTTAAAATTTTAAAGTGATAGCAGAATTCAGATATTTATAGAAATGTGGCAATGTTATATGTTAGTAAATAATAGGTTAGGGGCTATTTTTCTGTCATATAGGAGTCATATAGGAGGTGTGACAGTAATAAAGGCACAATGTCATCCATTATAAAGATAAGTGACATGGAAATGAAGTCATCCAACTTCTGCGATCTGCAAGAAAAACTTGAAAGAATCAGACTGGAGATTATAAATTTTGTCTCTGCAATGAGAGCAAGTGATATATGGATTGAGTAAACAGTAGTTCCTAATGAAGCATACCTCAAAATATTAAAGAATTACTCTTTACATCCTCTTAAAACCCATTATGAATCGACTACCCAAATTCCGAAGTGCTTTTTAATAAACAGAAAAGCTAGATCATACTATGTGTCTTTAATGGATATTAAGTGGTAATGTATTTGTTGTGCATTGTAAATGCCCAAAGAAGGCTACTGTTACCTATTAGCCAGAAATTTCATGCAGTTCAAGGAAGCCTGAGCCATGATTTTTATGGGAGATACGATTTCTCTCATAATCCTCATTTACTCGTAGTAAATGATATAGATGTATTTTACAAATCATGATTGTATATGAGAATTTACAATTTTTAAAAAACAATAATAAAATTGTGTATATTCAGGGTATACAACATGATTTGATGTACATATTCACAGTGAAATGATTACTATGATCATCTAATTAACATATCTTCTCACAAGGTTATCATTTTGTGTGTGTGTGATGAGAACTCCAGAAATCTAGAGTATTACTAACTATAACCAGTTACAGTATTACTAACTACAATCATCATGCTGTATAATAGACCTCTAGACTCATTCATCCTACAGAACTGCAGCTTAGTGCCCTTTGACCAACATCTCCCCATTTACCCCACCTTAGGGCATCTAGTAACCACTGTTTTACTCTCTACTTCTTTGTATCTTACTTCTCAGATTCCATATATAAGAAAGATCATGTAGTGTTTTCCTTTCTGTGCCTGGCTTTTTTCACTTAGCATAATGTGAAAGATTCATCCATGTTGTAGCAAATGGCTGGATTACCTTCTTTTTTTTCAAGGCTGAATATTATTCATATACAAACCACAATTTCTTTATCCATCCATCTTTCCACAGACACTTAGATTATTTCCATATCTTGGCTATTGTGAATAATGCTGCAATGAACCTGGGAGAACAGATATCCCTTTGAGGTACTGATTTCATTTCCTTTGCTTATGCACCCAGAAGAGGATTGTTGGATCATTTGGTAGTTCTGTACTGTTTTCCATAATGGAAATATGCCAATTTACATTCCCACCAACAGTGCGCAAGGGTAGGTTCCATTTTCTCAATGTCCTTGCCAACAGGTTATTTTTTATTATTTTTGATAACAACAACATTAACAGGTGTGGGGTGATATCTCATAGTTTTAATTTGCATTTCCCTGATGATTAGTAACATTAAACACCTTTTTATGTATACCTATTGGCCATTTGTATGTCCTCTTTGGAAAAACATCTCTTCCTTTTCCCATTTTTAATTGAATAGTTTGTTTTTTTGCTAATGAATGTATGACTTCCTTATAAAGTTTGGATGCTAACTTTTCAGATACATGGTTTACAAAATATTTTCTCCTAATCTGTAGCTTGCTTTTTCATATGTTGCATGTTTTCTTTGCTGTGTGGAAACTTTTTAGTTTGAGGTAGTCCACTTGCTTATTTTTACTTTTCTTGACTGAATTTTTTCATTTCATTTTATTTTTTACTTAAGAAAACAGATTGCCACTTCAGGCTGAATTCAAGGCATATCAATTCAATTATTTTCAGCTTAATTTTATAATTTACTCTCCAGAGAATTTTTATTATTCTTTAGAAACAACATACCTTCAAGTAAGAATGAATAAAGTATTAAAATCCATGTTTAGATATGATCTTTCAATTCCTTATTAAATATGTAACAAAATTATTTTATCTCCTATAGATATTAATAAAATACTTTGTGAGTAATTAAAGTGAGAGAGAACAAAGCAGCCCCTTCCTGGGGCTGGCTGAGCTGAACTGGCTCTAAAATCCGACTGTGCTATTCTCCTGCTGAAGGTAACTCATTTCATAGAACGCCATTATCAGACAAGGTTTCTCTGTGTCCATGAGATAAAAATAAGATCCCTCCATGCCCATGTCTGTCCAGTCACAAAGCAAGAATATTGCCCAACCACAAAATGGCTCAACACTCCTCCTTCCTGCCTTTTCTACTGCTTCTTTTTAAAATAATTTTTTAAATTTTATTTATTTATTTATATATTTTTATTTTTGGCTGCATTGGGTCTTCATTGCTGTGTGTGGGCTTTCTCTAGTTGCGGCGAGCAGGAGCTACTCTTCATTGCGGTGCACGGGCTTCTCATTGCAGTGGCTTCTCTTTTTGCAGAGCACGGGTTCTAGGTGCATGGGCTTCAGTAGTTGTGGCTCGCGGGCTCTAGAGCGCAGGCTCAATAGTTGTGGTGCACGGGCTTAGTTGCTCCACAGCACGTGGGATCTTCCCGGACCAGGACTTTAAGCCGTGTCCCCTGCATTGGCAGGCGGATTCTTAACCACTGCACAATCAGAGAAGTCCTTCTGCTGCTTCTTTAACCAATTACAGTTTTAGCCTGATCTGTTCTTCCTATCTTCAAGTTAAGTATTTTAAAAATACTCCACTTTCTAACAACACTCAATGTAAAGTAAAAACCAAACTTCCTGGAACCATCTCCAAATTTACCAAACACAGCCCAAATGCCATAATAAACCCTAGCACTAAAATGATCCCAAATGGTCCATGGCGTGCTCTTTCCCCACTGTGTGGAGCCAAGAAACTCAATTCTGTTCAACTACAGTTGAGTTTCTGGTGGTCTTTGGCTGTGAGGGTCTCAATAAAAGAGACTTACTTAAAACTAGAAATAAGAGACCACTTATGTCTACGGTCTCATATTTGAAAAAATCTACAATTTTACCACAAATGTATAATACAGGGTGCATTAATTTGCTAGGGCTACCATAACAAAGTACGAGAAACTGGTTGGCTTAAACAACAGAAATTTATTGTTCTCACATTTCTGTAGGCAAGAAGTCCAAGATCAAGGTTTCAGCAGGGTTGGTTCCTTCTGAGGCTGTGAGGGGGAGTCTGTTCCAGGTCTTCCTCAGCTTCTGGTGGTCTGTTATCCATCTTTGGTGTTCGAAGGCTCACAGAAGCATCACGTGATCTCTGCCTTCATCTTTACATGTCCGTCTCTCTATGAGCATATATCCAAATTTCCTCTTTTTATAAGCACACCAGTAATGTTGGATTAGGGCCTTCCATACTCCAGTAAAACCTCAGAGTATCTTAACTAATTGTATCGGAAGTAATTCTATTTCCAAATCAGGTCACATCCTAAGTTACTAGAGAGATAGGATGTTAATACATGAATTTGGGGGGAACACAAATCAACCAATAACAATGTGCTTTGATGTCAATGAGGCATAAGGCTTTTTTGTTTATAAGCTTTTTTAAAGACCACCTTCTGATCTTTCACTGAAAATGCACCATTGAGGATGTAACTTCCCTAAATTCTTCTTTAATAAAGTCTATCTGGTAATTTCTATTCAAGGCTTCTTTGGTTACTCACATCCTGACAAAAATTTTTGCTTCACCCTGCATTCATATGTTTGTTATCTATTAGTTCTGATTTTTTTTTTTAAATTGTATTTTTTTTTTCTTTTTGCCATCTTAGCTTAAGTTTTATTCTTACAAAAAAATCATAGGTAAAAAATTATCTTTTTGTGTAACATTTTGAATTCTGGAAATAAAAAAGAAATCTTATTAGATTATCTCAATGCATACAGATTGAGGAACAGAATAAATGGCAGAGATGTAAGACAATATGAGACAAAGCAAGAAAGGCTTGCTTTTTTAAGATTTTATTTTAAAACAATGTAAATTTTAGATTAAGACAAATCCATTGATAATAATGTCAGTCTAATGGGAATATTTTTAATCTTTTATAATACATTTTTATGAAACTAGATACCCCATAGAAGCATGGATGAAATATATGTATCCCTTTCCCCTTCTTCATCACTTGTGTTTCTAAAGAAATATAATTGAACATCATCTCTCTTAAGCCAGTCTCACCACCACTTTCATTACATTTGTCCTGTTATATATATTTTTTGTTCCATCTATTTTACAAAACGTTCAGCTATCCACACAATATAGTTTGTGGTTAAGAGCATGAACACAGGAATTGAAATTGTATACTAGAAGATATCTATTTTACACAAAGAGAAGACAATGATTGAGGATAGTGGAACAAAAAAATCAAACACATAGAAAAAATAGCAAAATTACAGGTATAAATCCTACATTATGAGTAATTATGCTGAGTGAAAGAAGCCAGTTACAAAAGATCACATATTGTATAATTCCATTTATATTAAATGTCCAGAATAAGAAAATCTCTAGAGGAGAAGAGCAGGTTGGTGGCTGCCTAGGCTTGGGGGCAGGGGGGAAGATGAGGAGAGACTGCTAATGGGTACAGGGTCTCTTTTAGGGGCAATGAAGTGTTCTTATATTAGGTTACAGTGATGGTTGCTCATGTCTGTAAATATGCTATAATCTGCTGATTTGTACACATGAAACAGGTAAATTTCATGGTATATGAATTATATGTCAATAAAGCTATTAAATTATAGAAGGATAATATTTCCTTTTTTAATAATTTTAACTGATATTCCTGCTATACTTTGGTTGGTCTCAGGTCATCCCAAAGGGAAGGGAATCTTAGATATTATATGCAACTAAGAATTCAATTGACCAGGGTAATTGCCCTGTAGTTTTAATTTTCTTTAGTGTCCTTCTCTGGCTTTGACATTAGGGTAATACTTGCCTTGTAAAATGAATTGGAGATTGTTCCCTCTTCTTCAATTCATTGAAAGAGTTTGAGAAAGATTGGCATTAATTCTTCTTTAAATATCTGGTAGAATTCACCAGTGAAAACATCTGGTCCTGGGCTTTTTTTGGTGGGAGTTATTGATAAATGATTCAGTCTCCTCACTCATTGGTCTATTCTGATTTCTATTTCTTCTTGATTCAGTCTCTTGTAGGTTGTGTGTTTCTAGGAATTAATCCATTTCTTTCAGGTTATCCAATTTGTTGGCATGTAATTGTTCACAGTAGTCTCTTATGATCATCCTATATGGCTTTCTGTGGGCATGGGTGAAATGATTCCTTAGAAGAGATCTGAAGGTTTAAACCCCTGATCTTGACAGCCAAGGGAATTTGCATGCTAAATTTAGCAGCAGTGAAAGTTAAAGGAAGAACAGAATCCCTGAAGTGAAGGGCTGTGATGTAAGCTTGAGAGAATAAGAGAGTCAACTTACAATGAACAAGAAAAGAGAATAAACTACAGTTTACATCAATCCTGGTCTCTTAGTAGAAGATGCTAAAATGGCAGAAGAGGGCAAACAGACCAAGCATTATGAGAAACTTTAATAGAAACATGCAAATAAAACAGTTTTCTCCAAGTCATGATATTACATAAACCACCTTGAAACCCAGATGCCATATTAAAGGGAGAAAAACATCCCAAAAGGAGAAAACACCCAAAACATAGATCATTAACACAAAAGCAGTTGACATTTACCTGTAAATAACCAACTGCCTTATATCAACAATGACCACAACACCATTAATAGTCAAGCTTATTTTATGTCAACAGTTAATAGGGCCTTCAATGGTATATTTAGAGTAAATAGAAAAGGAAGTTGCTTGCCTGCAAATTTACATTTTTAGTACTGCTTATTTTGATCCTAGGATACAAACTTCAAGATGTTGGCTGTCAGTCTGATGAGGAGCAGGTGAGCTTGGGCCCAACAACCCCTTACATCCCAGTGCTGTGATATGTTGCACAATGTGGAAAATAGGATTCACTTAAAATTAATAGAAAATCCTTTGCTCTGTAAGCAGAACAGTCGCATTTATCAGGGAACACATTCTAATAGTTCAACTAGGTCCTCGTCTTGTCGTTTTCCCAATCCCATATCTTAGTACCACTGACAGGATTAAAGTTTTCAAGAATATTTTTCCTGGGACAAACATTTAAATTTAGATTCCAGATTAAGATATGGGGCACAGTGATTCAATAAATTAAGCAGGGCTTCCCTGGTGGCGCAGTGGTTGGGAATCCGCCTGCCAGTGCAAGGGACACAGATTCGAGCCCTGGTCTGGGAGGATCCCACATGCCGCGGAGCGGCTGGGCCCGTGAGCCACAACTGCTGAGCCTGCGCGTCTGGAGCCTGTGCTCCACAACGGGAGGGGCCGCGATGGTGGGAGGCCCGTGCACCGTGATGAAGAGTGACCCCCGCTCGCCGCAGCTGGAGAAGGCCCTCGCACAGAAGCGAAGACCCAACACAGCCAAAAATAAATAAATAAATAAATAAATAAATAAATAATTAATTAAAAAAGGCATTCCAGTACCAATTGTTCTCTAAAAAAAAAAAAAAAAATTAAAAAAAAAAATAAATAAATAAATTAATTAAGCAATCTTAAGTAAAAATAATTGGTGAGGGTAAAAGTTTGAAAAACAGAACAATACTGGCTGAGACTAAAAGAGGCTCCTATTGTCACATCCCTCAGCTCTCTTCTTTAACATAAACTTTAGTATCCCATGTGGGCTTGTTTTGTCATGAGATTTTAAAAACTAATTTTACTTTGGAAAATAAATGTGAATCGGTAGCTTTTGTAAATTTCTACTCAGAGTAAATTAAAACAGAATAAAGACAAAAATGTCATAGAAGTATTTCTGGGGCTTGTATGTTTAGGGAGCTTTGATTCACTAATGAGTCTGTATAAGGCAAACCCTGACACAGGATTTGGGTAATATAATAACAAAAACCACTTGGACCTGAAAGCAGACCATGTACTATTTTAAGTAATTTACATATGCTGACTCATTTTATCCTCACAAGGAATCTGTGAGTAGGTGTTATTATACCCATTCTTAGGGGAGCCTTGCTTCGACCCCAGCAGCCCAACCCCAAGTTTGTGAATTCAGTCATAGGGCAGTGCTGATCCTCATGTTTCTCAAATCTGCTTTTTTTTTAATCTAAGAAATTTCAGGTATTTTCATGTTAATAATTTTAAATTAAAAAATTTATTTTTGTTTCCTATTTAATCCCCGAGTTGCCCACCAGTTGAGCAAAATAGGCTCTGGTGAAAATTATTACTTTGTTTAATTCTTGTGATTCTATGCAAGCAGCATATATACATGGCTTTTTAAAATATTCCAGATATTAAGTTCTAGGGACAAACATTCACTCTTGTTTGAGAGTGCTCTGAAATGACTTTTTAAATAACCTTGAAAAAAGTTAGCTAAACCTCTAGGCATTCATTGAGTATTACCAATCAAATGATTTCAGCAATTCCATGGCATAAATGAACAACTAGGGTGATTAAGGACAGTGAATTTAGGATAAAACCTAGAATTGAATTGAATAGAAAGAGATGAATTCCTATATCTTATTCCTATACAATAAAACTCTTCTTGTATGCAAAAAAAATTACTATTTATGAGAAATTTTGTCATATTTAAATTTCCAAGAAATATTGTTCTTCTGAATATCTTAGAGATTAAATTAGTCAGTAGACTTACAGAGTATATTTATGTCCATCATAATGTTGAAAATCAACATGCATCATCTACAAAATATATATTTGTTAAACATATTTGGCCACAGCAAATTTTAAGAGCACTGAGTTCGCTTAAATCTATTATATCAAACATGTAGGGGGGGTCTGGGCAAGATGGAGGAACAGTAAGGCGCGGAGATCACCTTCCTTCTCACAGATACATTCGAAATACATCTACACGTGGAACTGCTCCTACAGAACACCCACTGAATGTTGGCAGAAGACGTCAAACCCCCCAAAAGGCAAGAAACTCCCCACGTACTTGCATAGGGCAAAAGAAAAAAGAAATAACAGAGACAAAAGAATAGGGACGTGACCTGTGCCAGTGGGAGGGAGCCGTGAAGCAGGAAGGGTTTCCACACACTAGAAGCCCCTTCGTGGGCGGAGACTGCGGGCGGCAGAGGGGGGAGGCTTCGGAGCCAAGGAGGAGAGTGCAGCCACAGGGGTGCAGAGGGCAAAGCGGAGAGATTCCCGCACAGAGGATCGGTGCCGAGCAGCACTCACTAGCCCGAGAGGCTTGTCTGCTCACCCGCTGGGGCGGGCGGGGCTGGGAGCTGAGGCTCGGGATTCGGTCGGATCCCAGGGAGAGGACTGGGGTTGGCGGCGTAAACACAGCCTGAAGGGGGCTAGTGCGCCACAGCTAGCTGGGAGGGAGTCCGGGAAAATGTCTGCAGCTGCCAAAGAGGCAAGAGACATTTTCTTGCCTCTTTGTTTCCTGGTGTGTGAGGAGAGGGGATTCAGAGCGCCGCCTAAACGAGCTCGAGACACGGGTGCAAGCCGCGGCTATCAGCGCGAACCCCAGAGAGGGGCATGAGATGCTAAGGTTGCTGCTGCTGCCACCAAGAAGCCTGTGTGCGAGCACAGGTCACTCTCCGCACCGCCCCTCCCGGGAACCTGTGCAGCCCGCCACGACCAGGGTCCCGTGATCCAGGGACAACTTCCCTGGGACAACGCACGGCGCGGCTCAGGCTGCTGCAACGTCACGCTGGCGTCTGCCGCTACAGGCTTGCCCTGCATCCGTACACCTCCATCCCCCCAGCCTGAGTGAGCCAGAGCCCCCAAAGCAGCTGCTCCTTTAACCCCGTCTTATGTGAGCGAAGAACAGACGCCCTCAGGCGACCTACACACAAAGGTGGGTGCAAATCCAAAGCTGAACCCCGAGAGCTGTAGGAACAAAGAAGAGAAAGGGAAATTTCTCCCAGCCGCCTCAGAAGCAGCGGATTAAAGCTCCACAAACAACTTGATGAACCTGCATCTGTTGAATACCTAAATAGGCAACGAATCATCCCAAATTGAGGAGGTGGACTTTGGGAGCAGGATATCTTAATTTATCCCCTTTTCCTTTCTTTGTGAGTGTATATGTGTATGCTTCTGGGTGAGATTTTGTATGTATACCTTTGCTTTCAATATTTGTCCTAGGGTTCGGTCCGTCTGTGTTTTTTTTGTTTGTTTTTTTTTTTCTTTTTACTTAAAAGAATTTTTTTTCTTAATAAATTTTCCCTTAATAATATTTTCCTTATTTTTGATTTTAAAAAATTAATTTTTTTAAATTTTTTCTTAATTTTTATTTTAAAAAATTTAATTTTTTTCTTAATAAATTTTTTCTTAATAATTTTTTCTTATTTTTTATTATAAAAAATTAATAAATTTATTTTAAAATTAAAAAAAAAAATTCTTAAATTTTTTCTTAATAATTTTTTTCTTATTTTTTGTTATAATAGCTTTATTTTATTTTATTTTATTTTATTTTATCCTCTTTCTTTCTCTCTTTCTATTTTTTCTGCCTTTTCTTCTGAGCCGTGTGGATGAAAGGCTCTAGGTGCTTCAGCCAGGCATCAGGGCTATGCCTCTGAGGTGGGAGAGCCAACTTCAGGACACTGGACCACAAGAGACCTCCAAGCTCCATGTAATACCAAACAGCAAAAATCTCTCAGAAATCTCCATCTCAACATCAAGACCCAGCTTCACTCAATGACCAGCAAGCTACAGAGCTGGACACCATATGCCAAACAACTAGCAAGACAGGAACACAGCCCCATCCATTAGCAGAGAGGCTGCCTAAAATCATAATAAGGCCACAGACACCCCAAAACACACCACCAGACGTAGACCTGCCCACCAGAAAGACAAGATCCAGCCTCATCCACCAGAACACAGGCACTAGTCCCCTCCACCAGGAAGCCTACACAACCCACTGAACCAACCTTAGCCACTGGGGACAGATACCAAAAACAACGGGAACTACGAACCTGCAGCCTGTGAAAAGGAGACCCCAAACACAGTAAGATAAGCAAAATGAGAAGACAGAAAAACACACAGCAGATGAAGGAGCAGGGTCAAAACACACCAGACCTAACAAATGAAGAGGAATTAGGCAGTCTACCTGAAAAAGAATTCAGAATAATGATAGTAAAGATGATCCAAAATCTTGGAAATAGAAGAGACAAAATGCAAGAAACATTTAACAAGGACCTAGAAGAACTAAAGAGGAACCAAGCAATGATGAAAAACACAATAAATGAAATTAAAAATACTCTAGAAGGGACCAATAGCAGAATAACTGAGGCAGAAGAACGGGTAAGTGACCTGGAACATAAAATAGTGGAAAGAACTACTGCAGAGCAGAATAAAGAAAAAGGAATGAAAAGAACTGAGGACAGTCTCAGAGACCTCTGGCACAACATTAAATGCACCAATATTTGAATTATAGGGGTCGCAGAAGAAGAAGAGAAAAAGAAAGGGACTGAGAAAATATTTGAAGAGATTATAGTTGAAAACTTTCCTAATACGGGAAAGGAAATAGTTAATCAAGTCCTAGAAGCACAGAGAGTCCCATACAGGATAAATCCAAGGAGAAACACGCCAAGACACATATTAATCAAACTATCAAAAATTAAATATAAAGAAAACATATTGAAAGCAGCAAGGGAAAAACAACAAATAACACACAAGGGAATCCTCATAAGGTTAACAGCTCATCTTTCAGCAGAAACTCTGCAAGTCAGAAGGGAGTGGCAGGATATACTTAAAGTGATGAAGGGGAAAAACCTACAACCAAGATTACTCTACCCAACAAGGATCTCATTCAGATTTGATGGAGAAATTAAAAACTTTACAGACAAGCAAAAGCTGAGAGAGTTCAGCACCACCAAACCAGCTTTACAACAAATGCTAAAAGAACTTCTCTAGGCAAGTAACAGAAGAGAAGGAAAACACCTACAATAACAAACCCAAAACATTTAAGAAAATGGGAATAGGAACATACATATTGATAATTACTTTAAATGTAAATGGATTAAATGCTCCCACCAATAGACCCAAACTGGCTGAATGGATACAAAAACAAGACCCGAATATATGCTGTCTACAAGAGACTAACTTCATACCTAGGGACACATACAGATTGAAAGTGAGGGGATGAAAAAAGATATTCCATGCAAATGGAAATCAAAAGAAAGCTGGAGTAGCAATTCTCATATCAGACAAAATAGACTTTAAAATAAAAACTATTACAAGAGACAAAGAAGGACACTATATAATGATCAAGGGATCGATCCAAGAAGAAGGTATAACAATTGTAAATATTTATGCACCCAACATAGGAGCACCTCAATACATAAGGAAATACTAACAGCCATAAAAGGGGAAATCAACAGTAACACAATCATAGTAGGGGACTTTAACACCCCACTTTCTCCAATGGACAGATCATCCAAAATGAAAATAAATAAGGAAACACAAGCTTTAAATGATACATTAAACAAGAGGGACTTAATTGATATTTATAGGACATTCCACCCAAAAACAACAGAATACACATTCTTCTCAAGTGCTCATGGAACATTCTCCAGGATAGATCATATCTTGGGTCACAAATCAAGCCTTAGTAAATTTAAGAAAATTGAAATCGTATCAAGTATCTTTTCCGACCACAATGCTATGAGACTAGATATCAATTACAGGAAAAGTTCTGTAAAAAATACAAACACATGTAGGCTACACAATACACTACCTAACAACGAAGTGATCACTGAAGAAATCAAAGGGGAAATCAAAAAATACCTAGAAACAAATGACAATGGAGACACGACGACCCAAAACATATGGGATGCAGCAAAAGCAGTTCTAAGCGGGAAGTTTATAGCAATACAAGCCTACATCAAGAAACAGGAAACATCTCGAATAAACAACTTAACCTAACTTAACCTTGCACCTAAAGCAATTAGAGAAAGAAGAACAAAAACACCCAAAGTTAGCAGAAGGAAAGAAATCATAAAGAGCAGATCAGAAATAAATAAAAAAGAAATGAAGGAGACAATAGCAAAGATCAATAAAACTAAAAGCTGGTTCCTTGAAAAGATAAAAAAAAAATGATAAACCATTAGCCAGAC